>NC_064852.1:74215329-74450329 GCF_024139225.1 Suncus etruscus | reverse complement strand
GTTTCCAGGCCCCCTCCCTTTCCCAACACACACACACACACACACGTCTGGATCTATAGAATCCTTTTATAACCCATATGATAAATCTTCTGTGGAAGGAAGTAGATTTTTTTCTCTTTCCTCCTTGCTCTTATTAAGGTCTTGCAGCCAGTCACAGCTCCCTGAGGCCCTCCAATGTCTAAGCAGCTGGGAAAGAGCACACTAATTTGTAGAGTTTCTCAGGACTGAGGCCTTACTGACATCTGCTGGACAGTTCCTGTTCTCTGGAAAACATCTGAGCAGCAGCATGGCTCCATATGGGAGCGTTCACAAAAGAGGGTTAACCTTTGCCTTGGGAGAGGCCAATGAACCCTTTCTACACCCTGTATCTCCTCTCCCTTCCTCTCAAGAGTGACTTGGCAATCTCCTGCCACTACAGGCAGGCCAGGACACCAGCCTCAGCTCGTAGGGGTAGGAATTAGTATTAAGGGTAGGAATTAGTGATCATAGTCGTACTCGGGGAATTTGCTTTAACTTTCTGGGGAGACTAAATAGAAAACTGGGTCTTGGTTGCATCCAGTTCAGGTCCTAAAGTTTTAGATTGGACTCAAGACTTTTGTCAGCCCCAGCAAAAGAAAATGGAAGAAAGTTGGTCCTTGGTATTATTCTCTACACCCTTGATTCAAACATGTAGTTGTTTGCGGTGTCTTTTACCAAGTTGTGAAGTTCTCAGAACCTAGCACTCTGTGTTTACAGCTAGGAATGAATTACTAGCTTGTGCTTACTTGTCAGCGCTCAGAGGCTCTGTGCTTGGTGGTCACTCCTGTTTGTACTCAGCAGACATGAAGTGACCAGGATCAAATCTGTGCCTCCACATGCAAAAAGCATGTACTCAGCCCATTGAGCCACATCCCAGTCCATAAAATTACATTATGAGGATGATTGGGATGTGGGTCACACCTGGCTATAAATTAAAGCTTACTCCAGGCTGTGTTCCTGCCCAGGCTCAGGGGACCATATATAGTATCAGGGATCAAGCCAGGTCAGCTGTATGAAAGGCAAACACCTTAACCCTAGTACTACCTCTACAACCTTGAAACTGTACTGAGTGGTGGTGGTGGCAAAGATAGTACAATAGATAAGGCATTGCCTTGCATGGAACTAGCTGTTGTTGTTGTAAGTAACTGTTGTTGTTTTTTTTATGCATCATATATGGATCTCCCGAGCTGCACCAGGAGTCAACCCTGAGCACATCTGGGTGTCTCCCAACAAACAAACAAAATAAGAAACATCTTTAAGAAAAAAATCACGGTGAGACTTGTACAAGTGAGTATATCCTAATGGTAGCATTTTAAACCTATAAGCAGGTTTTTGAGAAGCTTCAGGATTCTCAAATCCTCATAGTGGAGCAGCTGCCTGCACATAATTCTTACAAAGGCCTAATTGATTATTGTTCTCATCTTGACCAAGGTATTCCTTCGAAAGGAGATGTACCATTGATAGTTCATTTCCCACTTCTTCAACTCTCAGGAAACAACAAAGAAACACTTTCTAGAATTCTGACTCTCACCCTTCCTGCCACTAGAGGACGTGATCTAAATCTCACCAAAGCTTCTCTTTCCAAAGCCAGGCAAGATAAGTGCAGAAAGAAGGATAAGGGAAGTGTGTGGACAGAGAAAAGCCTAGAGCGGTAGCACAGGATGGGCCCTCTCCAGCAATGAAGCTTTTACCACCCCAACTCCTGGAACAGGTCTGCAAGAGGGCTGCTCTTTGACAGACCTCAGCACCAAGGGCTTCTTCATTCTAGGAAGAAGCATTTACATTTAAGGTTCCACCAAACTCCAACTGCTCCCGCCCTTTGCTGCCTTCTCCCACCTCCAGAATGCTGCAGGCCAGTGTGTGGGCAGAGTTCTGAATCCCCAGTTCTAATATCAGAGTGTTGCCTACACTTGCAGTTGGAAATGACCTCTGGTCTCCTGGGAGTAATTACACAGTGGGTTTTGAGGTTTTATGGGGGTAGGTTGATACTAGCAAATGCCAAAAGGAACATACTATTTCTCTCAAAAGCCTATTAGTGTCTCCAGGGATGAAAGAGGTCCAAAACCACTCTGATATTATTGGCTTTCTACCCTAAAATTTCTCCTCTCCGAGCTAATACACAGAGAAATAAGCCCTGCCAGATTAGACGTGAAAAGGCACTTAAATTTAGCAATGCAAGTACCAGCAGCTTTTTGTCTAACAACTAGAAATCAAGGGTTTCTAGTATCTGACGTTTAGAGCCTTGGTGTACCTTTCCTGTAGCCTTCTGCTCCTAAGCCCTAGACAGATTTTGCTCTGGGTAGCCTCCTCCTTTCAACACAATACTTGTTTCAAAAGGCTCCTGAAGTTGTATCCTAAGTTTCTTACTTGTAACTCACATGAGTCCTTTCTGTGTTCTTCCCAAAACCTCACTCCAATGATACTGTCCTCCACCTCTTTCTGCACCACTCTCCTGGCTCCCCTTCCCCGTGGTTCTCAGTATCTCCCTTGTCTGTTCTGTACCTACTTATACTGTCATTCACCTTTCCAATTAACAATCACTTCTTTTGAAAGAGAGCTGACCTATGAGAGTGGCACTTGGTCATGTTCAATGCATGTCATTGTTCAAACTAATATACAACTTTTCTTGAAAGTAACCCTGTATAAGATCCCTTGTATGGAGGTCCTTGAAAATCCTTATATGGGGTTCACCCTTCTCTCTGTGAATACTTCTGATGACCTCAAGTTTATCTCTGACTATTCCAATTAACTTCTTCCTTCTAACAAAGTCAAAATCATGCACATCTGGTTTAGTTCTACATGCTAAGAGTTCAGTATTTTAATTTCAGATACTTTTCTACAAACTAATTCTACTCCTGAGTTCCATTTTTATGGTTTTCATTTCATATTGTTAAATAATAACTTAACACAGAAATTTTTCCTGGGAACTCACCAGTGTCTGATAACCATGAGAAATGGGGCTGGCTGCCCTGTACCACACATAATATTCAGCTGTAAATCAGTACACTCTATGCAATGAACACAAATCACAGAGGATGAGGTAAGAGTGGTAGTAGTGGGCAAGGTTTGCTTGTTCATTGATTGAAGTGATGATTACAATTGGTTTCTATTTCACTTCTTGATAACAAGAGTGAAATTATTTCTGTTATTTGGGGAGAAAGGTGTTGCGCCATATTTAGTAGTGTTTAGGGGTCACTCCTGACAGTACTCAGGGAACTGTAAGTAATTCTGAGGACTTGAATCAGGATAGATCAAATGCAAGACAGCATCTTAGCCCTGTACAATCTTTCCAAGGAAAATGTTTTTTATTCTGTTTGTTTGATTTTTGTCATTCCACATAGTACTCAGAAGGTACAGGGAGGAATTGTGGAATGTTCAGAGGAGTATTTGGGAGTTGTCGACTAACTAAGACATCTTATTGGCCTGAGAATACAATGCTGCCAAGGATATCCACTCTGGGGGCCTCCATGTCTGTACTCATAGATGCTCAGGGAACCATGTGGTGCCATGAATCAAATTCAGGTTGGAATTATGCCAGGCATGCACCTACTGAACTATTTTCCAGCTCTGAGAAATGTTTTTTAAAGAAAACAAATCATTTAGAGAGAGATAGTATATCTCTTTGGAGAGATAGTATAGTAGGTAAGGCCTTTAGTCAAAATATGTTCAATTCTCAGTTTTTCATATGGTTCCCTAAGCACCAACAGGAGTTATTCCAGAATACAGAGCCAATATAGGTTCAATTCCCAGTATCCCATATGGTCCCTGAGTACCACCAAAAGTGTTCCCTGAACATACAACCAGGAATAAGCCCTCAGCACAGCTAAGTATGCCCTCTCTCCAGTAAAAACAAGTATTTCACTTAGGCAAGGGATTCAGTTTTTTTAAAAAATGACAATTGTATAAATTGGAACCTAAATTTATCTCTGAATTGTGGCAGATATGGACCCAATTCTCTCCATTATATCTTCTAGCCTTTATTTTTTTCATGTTACAATTTGTATCACCAATTTACTATAAATTTATTTATTACAAAAACAGGAATGGGAAAATACTTTTTTCTAATTTTCATTATAATACTGTAATTTACAAAGTTGCATATAGTATAGCATTTGAGGCATTAAATATTTAAATACAAATTTCACCACCAGTATTATCTCCCTCCACCAGTGTTCTCAATCTCCCATGCACCACCATAATCTGCCTCCATGCACACAGGAACGAATTTACTTCATATTGCTTATTACAGCACAAAAGAAAATGTAAATATCAAAACTTAGATAAATACAAGTCAATGTAAAATTCTTGTTATATATATTCATGGTGTTACTAGAGTAAGTTTCTAAGGATTTACTGGGCTGTGGTTGTTGCTAGTTGAACCTTCTGTGTTACTGTTAAAGCTCACTGGTATTGGCATATTACACATAACTTTCCCATCATATTTTATATGATACTATTGGGATGACACTACTATAAAATATTAAGTTGTTACCTTCCATATGACAGAAGAAGTTGAAAAGAGCCTCCTAATAAATGAAGAGAAGATGGAAGAAATCCTCAAAGTAAGTAATAGATGACAGTAGATCCTTGGGATAAATTTAACACAAACAACTCAAGAGTAATTGGGGTCCCAGAGAGACAGGAATAAAACCTCTATTAAGAAGCAACAGTCAAAAACATCATTGCTGAGATGTTTCCAGAGCTAACAAGTGTGTGTATCCACATCCTGGATGACCAAAGTGTACCAACTAAAAGAGAACCAAGTAGAAGAATCCCAGGGCACCTCCTAGTCAAAATGATGATCGTAGACAGGTATACTATTCTGAAAGCAGCAAGATCAAAAAGGGGAATGACATACAAAAAAGCATGCTTACTTTTTTTTTCTTTTTTGGGCTACACCCTGTGACTCTCAGGGGTTACTCTTGGCTATGCACTCAGAAATAGATCCTGGCTTTGGGGTGGGTATGGAACTTCAAGGTCCTTTTTAGGTTGGCCGCATGCAAGGCAAACGTCCTCCCACTGTGCTATTGCTCCGACCCCCATTAATCTTAAGGGTTTATTACAGCAGATTTATCACAAGAAATTCTCCAGGCTCCAAAGCAGTGGTGTGATATAGTGATAAAACTCAACTAAAATGAATGCATCACCAAGAAAACTTCACCCAGCAAGAAGACTTTCATTCAGATTTGAAGAAAGGATACACAGCTCATTACATCACAGATAATAAACAACAGTTCAGGAAATTTACAAACTCAAAACCTACCTTAAAAGAAGAACTTAAGGGTCTACTGTAAGGCAAGAGAGACCCCCCCGTCACAACAAACTTCTACACAAAGATATTTAAAAACTCCCATGACAATAATCTCTCTCAAAGTCATTGGACTAAATGCACCAATTACGAGACACAGAGTAGCAAAATGTGTCAAAAATTTGATTCCAACACTTTTCTGTCTTCAAGAAACACATTTAATAATCAAAGCAAATGCAGATTGGAAGTCAAAGATTGGAAGACAATCCTTGAAGCAAACAATTCCCTTTTTTTCAAAAGGGTTGGGTGGCTATATAAAAGACTTCAGGCTTAAAAATATGAAATACAGATGTCCAAAAGACACATGACAAAAATGGTCCCCATTATTAATCATCAGGGAAATGCAAATCAAAGTAACAATGAAGTATGATCTTATACTACAGAAACTGGCAGGCATCACAAAGAATCAGAACAACCAGTGTAGCGCAAATTTGGGAAAAAGAGACTCATTGATGGTGGAAATGCAGACTGGTCCAGCCTTTTTGGAAAACAATATGGATATTTCTATAAAACTATAAATTGAGCTTCCATATGAACCAGCAAAGCCACTCCTAGGAATACCTCCTAGGAGTCCAAAATGCCTTCTACATTCCTTTGTTCCAGTATTATTCACAATAGTCAAAATCTAGAGACAGCCCAAGTGCCCAAGAAAAGATGAATTGATAAAGAAACTGTGGTAAACTAACACAATAAAATACTACACAGCTATTAGAAAAAAAGAAGTCATGAAGTTCAATTATTCACGAATAAATGTAGAGAGTATTATTCTAAGAGAAATGAGCCAGCAGGAGACACATAGACATCGAATGGTTGCACTTACTTATGATATATTTGAAATAAGATTGTATGGAATATTATCCAGAAATAATAGAGGCAAGGACTAGGAGACCAATCAATGGTAGGAAGTTTACTACAAATAGTGGGGGAGTACAGTTATAGCAGTGAAGGGAGCATTGTGCCAATGATATTTGGAATGATGACTCTGGACAAGAATTGAATGTTGAAAGGAAATAAAGTGAGAGACATGATATTCCTTAGTAATGATATTGAAAAGCACAGGGTCTAAAAGGGGGAAAAAATAAAGATAAAAATTGTTTGCCCCAGAGGCAGGCAGGAGAGAAACTGGGGACATTGGTAGTAGGAAATGTGCACTGGTAAAGGATGTTGTATATTGTATGATTGAAACTTCATCATGAATAACTTAGTATTTGTGGGAAAATAAACTGTATTATAAACAAACTTGTACCATGATGCTTAAAGTAAAAATGAAATTGCACAGTCTTTTAAAAATATTTTGAGGTGGAGCTGGAGCAGTGGCACAAGCAGATAGCCAGGGTAAATGACTTGCACGTGCCAACTGTGCTAACTGTGGTTCAATCCATCAGCGTCCCATATGCTCCCCCAAGCCAGGAGCGATTTCTGAGCACATAGCCAGGAGTAACCCCCGAGGTTCACCGGGGGTGGCCCCAAAAACAAAAACAAAACAAATATATTGAGGTGTTGCAGTTCAGGATATCTAGATCTCTAGATCTGAAACAAATTTGGTGGCTTTAGAAGGTTAAGCTGTGGAGCCAGGTCATGTTGTAGTTCATGCAGAAAGGGGAATCTTTTCCCTTCTCTTTTTGAGAGTGTTACAGAGGTATCAGACCAGAGAATTATTAGTGCTCATTATTTTGTTTTGGAGCTTGGGGAGAGCTCTTCGAGCCTTCAGACTAGGAAATGTGACTTTTGAAATTAACATATGATAAGTATTAAAAATCCACTAATTAATTATCAAGTTAATATAATGTAATAATGTATAAATAATATATAATATATAATAATATATATAATATATAACACATATAATATAAAAATAATTATAATATATTATACTATAGTATATAATGTTCATTGTTAATTTAATATGATTATTAAATTAATAATCATCAATAAGTTAATAAGCCATTAAGAAAAATGAAAGACACCCTTGTAATAATAATTTTCAGACACAAAAGAGAAAAGAGCTGGAAGTTCCAGCTCACCTCAGGAAGCTCACCACAAAGAGTGATGAGTTTAGTTAGAGAAATAACTACATTTTGAACTGTCCTAATAACGAGAATGTATGAGGAAAATGGAGAGCCTGTCTAGAGTACAGGCGGGGGTCGGGTGGGGAGGAGGGAGATTTGGGACATTGGTGATGCGAATGTTGCACTGGTGATGGGTGGTGTTCTTTACATGACTGAAACCCAAACACAATCATGTATGTAATCAAGGTGTTTAAATAAATTTAAAAAAAAATAGAAATATTACCAAAAAAAGTTAATAAGCCATTATAAATGTTAACAATCAAAAGGATAACTAGAGCAAGGTGGAGAGTGACATATGTCAAGGTTGACTGTGGCTGACAGTTTCACAGTTACACTCCACAGTCCTGAGCTGATCCTATATCTCTGCTTCCTTTCATCTCTGCATTCGACCATTCCTGAAATTGCAACTAGTATCTCAAAATCTCCTACGTTCAGAGATCAAGGATATAATGCAGAGGTCCAATCATAGCCATCTCCAACAACTTCCAGGTGTGGTTCTTGAAACCCTCAAGTGCTACTGCTGCTGGTGTTACTCAGGAGATTCCTAGCATCACAGAACCCAGAAGCACCAATTTTTCAGCCCCACGCTGAGTAACGAACTTGTGTAACTACTATATCTGTCTGTGGCCCATGGGTCCCTTGAGCATTCAAAGTTTATTTAAAAAGGGAAGCTGTCAACATAATAGCAAATCTACCTTTTCCCCAAATTCCTCACTATTGCAGATAAAGTCTTATTTGGGTGTATGGTTTTGAGAAGCCAAGATAATTTCCTTGGTTCTCAGAGGTCTTTTGCATAGCTGCATAACCTTTAGTATGTTTACTTCTTCCCTTGACCCTCCTTTTACTTTTTTTCAAATCTGTGAAACTGAAAGTCTACAACTAACAGAGGAAACTGAACTTTCTTTTATCATAAGACCTTACCCTTTTCCTTATTGATTGAGCCCACACTGGCTCCTTCCTTTTTTCTTTCTTCAAAGGGGTTTACTTTCAGTGCCATTTATTTTTATCTTTTGCTGTTCATTTTACTTTTATAGATGAAAGGAATAGAATCACTCTGGAAGGATGTCATCTTATTCCCTTAGAAAGCTGAAGAAACATACAGGAAGTTGAGATGATAAATCCAGGAACATGTTTTATCTATTCACACCCAACAACTCCAAAGAAGCCAAAGTAGACTAATCAATTAGACAGACACATCCTTCCCACCTCCTCTACCTTGTGACTTTCCACCTCATAGTCACTTACCCTGGCTATCTGAACAATTTAGAGAGATAGAGCTGGGCTCTATAACCAAGGATAAAGGAAGGTGGATCAAAGTGATAGCACAGTAGATAGGGCATTTACCTTGCATGACGCCAATCCAGGTTCAGTCTCCAACATCCCATATAGTTCCCCAAACCTGCAGGAGCAACTTCTGAGTGTAGAGCCAGGAGTAATCCCTGAGTGCCTCCAGGTGTGGCCCCAAAACAAAAAACAGAATACTGGAAGGTAACTTGCCTGGGTAATTCAGCATAGCATGAGAGATAACTGGTTGACAGTGACACCCTTTATATGATCTACCACAATCATTGTTTTTGACTATTCTGGTGGCATTTAGAAAGGCAGCTGGGCTTAGGATAAAGAAGTGCAATAGTAACTTTCTTTATTGCACTCATAGGAGCAATATGCTCCACTACCCCCCAGTGAATTTTCTATTGAGATAGGAAGTTTTGGGAAGAAAGACCCATTCTCAAAGTTTTAATATCTGGCACCTTCACAAACTAGAGTCTGGCATGGTGATTGCTACATATGCTGGGGTGTGAGTTGATTCACCAAATCAAGGTCTTTTCATATAAGACACAAAGGAAAGCTTTTTAGCCACTGTGAATACAGATGTCTCAGGGATAAAGATGGAATATTCCAGTATCTACTCATACTATTTAATTTTATTGAAATTATATATATATATATATATATATTGCTAGTAAAGGTCATTTAATACATAAAATAATGCTTAATATAGAATTTCCCACTCCATATGTCAAAGTAATTTTGTTCAGACTTCATATATATTTTCCACCTTTATGGCCTCCTCTATCAATAAGTCAATTTTTAATATTTTACTGAGCTGTCCAGAGTATATCATTAGACCTTAACTCTTTCATATACAGCACTATTTTTTAGTAATGGAAGGTCACTCTTGGAGGTACTCAGGGGACCATGCAATAGAGGATGTAACCTAAGGCCTCAAACAGGCAAGATATGTGCTATATACCACCTGAAGCATAGCCTGTTTCTATGCAGTACTTTCAGAAATTATGTAAAATGATTTTACTGAAAAAAATTTTAAACTACAAGCATTCATAACAAGAGGACTTAACCATTCATCCTAAAATTGATAGCACAGATATTATGCTTTAGAGTTTTCCCTGTGTTGGCAAAATTCAGCATTGTTCCAGTTTGGACAATGAATTGTACAGTTACTCTACATATAGCAAGGAGTGTACTGTGTAATGTATTTCTGTGACCTTGTCAAGCCATTCAGAATATCACCATTTGGATAGTTTCCTGTGAGATTAATATTTATGCGGTGGTCCAACAGAACTCAGTGACACAGTGGCTAGAAATTAAACAATGTAGCCAATTATATAAAGTGATGTTAAATACCTAAGATTCTTATGATTTAACCACTAGTCAACACAGCATCTGTGTCTAATGAAAACTTTAAAAATAGCTAGTTACAAGAAATTAAGTTAAGAATTGCTGCTTTGATCTGAAAACAGTGCATTTAAGTTTGTTATTAATTTAAGCTAAATATTTAGTCTAACATTTCTTGATATTTGAAAGGAGACTTCCTCATTATGTATTCTATGCCATGCAGCTATGCAAAAGTCTCATTGGAGGCGAAATTTATTGTGAGTAGGCCATGTTGCAATGAGAATGCTCATGAGATATGCAATGATGAGAACCCAGGGTTCCTGGGCTTGACGTAAGAAAGCCAACCCCTGTGTGAACCCCACAGAGCTTTCCTCACTTTCTTCCAGCTGGCCTAACTGCCTGCACAATGCTGATGGCTGTAGAAGCCAGAGAATGGGGGTCTCTGCAACACACACAAACGCATCTGAAAATCATTCAGCACCAAATATGTCTACAGTGATTGAAATCTTCCTGAAAATTCTAAAATTTAATTCTAAAAATTCTAATTTTTCTTATCCACAGAAATAGGTGCAGAATGCATTTGGATTTCATGGACTCCCACTGTGTGCTCACTATAAAAATTTAATATCTTAATTTTGCTATGTCTATAATAACTCCTTGATCTTTTTATCCACAGTGATACTTGGAGATATAGGTTGATCAACCTAGTTTCGCATTGCAATGCTATATTATATTAGACTCAGAAGACAGTGCTCACCAAATAATGTCCTGAAAAAAAATTAATCTATTCATTTTCTACTTGACTATGCCTGTTAATTTAATCTAATGTCTATGTCAACAGATAACAATGGAATATGTAACTGCATGCCATAAACTCCTGCTACAGAGCTCATTCATTGAGTATGTTATTGTAATTTTATTTCAATTTTAGGAAAGGAAACTGAATACTCAAGACCCTAGAGGATTCATCATGAGGTAGACTCCTCTTACAGTACTCATTCCCATATCACTTAGTTTTCTAGTCTTGAAAATTATGATTGTTTTTAAGAGTGCTCTATACATAATCTAACCCATGAAGCTTTTCTTCAGTAAAGCTTACCCTCACCGATGATTATTGGCCTAGAAAATGAAAAACCTTTACATATGACTTGTTGGCTTTATATTTTTAAAGTGTTCTGACAGATTCCACTTGGGTCAACTTTCAATTGTAATCCATAGATCGATCCTCAGTATCTGTATATGTATGTGTGTGTGAGTGTATGTGTTGGCTACCTCAATGTCTGTCTAATGTTCTTCTGTAATATAATATAATAATATAATAATATAATAATGTCTGTCTATGTTGATATTGTCCTTCCCCCTGTTATATGTAAACCCCTCCCCCCTCTGCTTAGCATTTTACAGATCCTTTTCTAGCCCTTCATTCTCTCCCCTATTTAACTCTTTTTACCCTCAGCTCTTAACTCCTCAAAAACTGGAATGTTCCCCCCACCCCAGGCAGCTACCTACCAGCTCCCAAAGTGAAAAGACAGATTCCTAGTCCACCTTGCCTCAGCTCGAGCAGAAGCTGCCACTGCTACTGCTACTGATTTGCTCTCAGTGGCCACTTTTCTCCCACCTCCCTTCACTGTGAACTGTTGCTCGCTACCATATTTGGTTTCTGGGAAGCCCCCAGCTCGAGGACATTTCCTGATATGTGGCTGCTGGGAGCCATTTTTCAGGCTCCACAAGACCATTTTGCAGGCTGAAACTGTGCTCCAGATTTTATCCCCACCCCCCTCAACTATTTCAAAAGACTTAAAGGGGACAGGTATATCTTCTTTGAATATTTTTAGATGTATTTCCTTAATAAGTATAAATTCTTATTGTCTATCTTTTTTTGGAGCAGCAGTTTTTCCCATTACTTTTACTGGCTCTATTTAGTAGGAAATTCTAGTATATAAGTTTCTCTTGAGTTCTGAGTTCATGTTTGAACCAGACTAACAGGATTGTTTAGCTTGTTATTTTTACCACCATAAGCACAAGTAGTACCATGTGGTATTGTTCTTTTTTGCATAGGCACATTAAAATGGGGAAATCTTACATGTGCAAACAAGTTTTTATCTAATAGGGGAAGAAACACATAAATTTTATATTGCAGTGGGGCCTTACACCCTGAACACTTGTCATAGTGACATGGCTTAGACTTCAGAAAATTGGACATTGGCCATTCACCCCTGAACTTTGGATCTCATCTATGGAACCAGCACTATTTTCTACTTCAGCACCAGAAATCAGACTTCTACCAGGGACGCCCCTAATGCTGCCCTGGCATCTTGCTCCAGAGTGGGTTCATATGACACCCTACCAACTTGGTAGTCAGGGTGCTCTGCATTGCCATCTAATGGTGGAGATGCTCCATGTCACTCTGATTTCAACATAGGATCTATACAAAAATCAGGTTCTCTAACTACAGAAACCTGACCTTGAAACCGTGATTATGAAGAACTTTTACTGGGACTACAGAGAAAGACTTTGGGGTTAGACAACTTAGTATGCCTGAAGCCTATTGTTGAACTTATGCCAGGATGCTTCAAGGGTAAGATCTCCCAGTTTTTAGGCCAAAGGTTTTTTCTATTTTCCCCTTATATTGCTGTGCCTATACAAAACAAACAAACAAACAAACAAAAAACACCTTGTCACAAACACACTTATTTATTTTTTTTATTTAACCAACTTTATTACATACATGATTGTATTTGGGTTTCATTCATGTAAAGAACACCACCCATCACCAGTGTAACATTCCCATCACCAATGTCCAAAATCTCCCTCCTCCCCACACAACCCCTGCCTATACTCTAGACAGGCTTTCTATTTCCCTCATACATTCTCATTATTAGGATAGTTCAAAACGTAGTTATGTCTCTAACTAAACTCATCCCTGTTTGCGGTGAGCTTCATGAGGTGAGCTGTAACTTCCAGCTTTTTTCTCTTTTGTGCCTGAAAATTATTGTTGTAAAAATGTCTTTCACTCCTGCGTGAGGTTTTCGCCGTGGGTTTGGGGTGGAAAAAAAAGAAAAAAAAATGTCTTTCACTTTTTTTTAATAATATAATTTTTATTTTGATTACTTTTCTTAAAACTCATAGATGAGTGAGACCATTCTGCGTTTTTCTCTCTCTCTCTGACTTACTTCACTCAGCATAATAGATTCCATGTACATCCATGTATAGGAGAATTTCATGACTTCATTTTTAATCTATCTTTTAAATTGGGGCTCCTGCCTTTTTTATAGAACCTTGGGACACTGATTATTTTATCTCACATATTCCCACTTTTTTTTTATAAGACTATGAAAAATGGAATAAAGAAAGGCTGGGGAGCCAGAGGTTAAAAGGTCTCGGAGGCATTGGTGAGGAAATACATAAGGACAGAACTAAATATTTAAGCCAAAGTCAACAATAATAGAATCAAGGGATCTAAACTTTAACAATCTAAATGTAAAGGGGCCTGTTATACTGGCGGACAAGGGGGCAAAGGGTGGTGGTATAATATACACTCTGGGTCCATTAGTGGAGGGAGGTTGACAACTAGTGGTGAGAAGGGCCCTGACTCATTGAATATTTGAAATTCAACTATAAAAGACTCTATAGATCACAACTTTTTCAATAAAATTAATTTTTTAAATCTAATTTTTATTAAAATTTCTAATTCTAAAATTAGAATTCTAAAAAATAAGCAAGAGCTCAGAGATTCTCCTACAACTTCCCACCCCCACCCCTGCATTTCTCCACTCTGCTTCTGAGAGTTGACTGTCTGGGTCTCAGTAAATCAGCACAGGTCAGCAAGAAACCAAACCCCAGAGAAAGCACATGTATTAAACAAGCTTTATTATATTGGGGCTTTGATTAAACCATCTGCCTTTCATGTGACCTGTTGTATTCCACATTAAACACTACTGCAGTCTCATGACAGTTTGACAACGTCTGAGCTCTTCCTGCATGTCTGATGTTGGACTGTGTTGGTAGAGGCCTTTTGATTGATCCTCATATTACCTTCTAATTAGATGTCTCTAGATTGGTTCCTTTTTTTTACATGTTAATAAGATGTCTCCCCATTGCCTTTTCATCTGGCTTTTTCTTCTCCCCTTAGGGGTGGGCTTTGTTTTTCCCAATAAAGTCTGCTGTGGAGACCTGGAGGGGAAGCTGCGATCTTGGCTCATGGGTGAACAGCTTGCAGTGTGAGTTTCTGGTCTGCTCTTCCTTTCCAATTATATGTGGATTATTTCCTGCGTCAGAATTGCTGCTGGCCCTGCATCTTTTGTCCTACCTTATTTGGGGGCATGGGGATCTCTCTTCCTCTCTGGGGATTGTGGAACACACAGCCCACCATTTCACAGGCCTATACCTTTTGAGTTACACCAAAGCAACGGAAACTGGGTGATTCTGTCTTCAGCATGTCAACATCTCCACAGTTGCTCAGGGAAGGCTCTTGTGGGAGACATTCTAGAGTCGGATGCTGTGCATAGCAACTGAACTTCCTACTGAGGGTTACTCTTCTTCCCTTATAGTGAGTGGGCCAGAGCAGAGAATGCCCTGGCTACAGATAGTTAACACAAAGACAGCATCTCTCTCTCTCTCTCTCTCTCTCTCTCTCTCTCTCTCTCTCTCTCTCTCTCTCTCTCTCTCTCTCTCTCCCTCCAAGGTCCTCTCTCTCTCTCTCTCTCCCTCCAAGGTCTAAGCAAAAGATTCTTTCCACTCCTTCATTCTTCTTGTGTTTTACCCTGTCCCCATCTTTCCTGCCTGGACTGAGCCACTAATCCAAATTCTTTGCCACTTGGTGTATCTTCTTTCTCAGCACCTCCTCAACAGAACTTGGAAGGACTGTCTGGGATGGAGCTGAAGTACAGGGTCTAAGCACTTGTCTTACAAACAACTGGATCTGGTTAAATTCCCAGTATTTCAGTATCTTCTATGGTTCCCTTAGCACCACTGGAATAATCCTTGAGCACACACAGAGTCAGAAGTGATGCCTGAGCACAAGTGGGTGTGACCAAAAATCAAGGAGAAAGGGAAAAGTAAAGAAAAAGAAAAAAAAAGAAAAGTGAAAAAGATAAGAAAAATAAAGAAAATAAAAAAGGCAAGGTGAGGTGAGATAAAGTGTATTGAGGTGAGGAGAAGAAAAAAAGAAAAAAGAATAATAGATTAGTCTAACATTTGGAAACAATTGGAAGGCCCAACCATAAATGAATAAAGAAGTTACTTCTGTATACAGTGGAACACTACTCAGCTAAAGGAAAGATAAAACTTTACCTTTTACTATAACTTGGATGAAGTGGAGAGCTATTTTGTTAAGAAAAACAAATCAAAAAGAGAACAAATAAGGATGACCTCACTCACATGATAAAGAAACAAAGAAAAGGAAAGGAAATCACAAATGAAAACGAACTTTGGACTCTTAACAAATCTGAGTTACTAAGCAAGGGTTGAGCTTGGAAGTCTGAAAGGTATGGGGGCAAACTAGAAACTATAAAGGACAGAGTTGAAGGACTTTGGGCACTTTGCTGGTGGTGGAGGTACAGTAACTTTGTATTCAGCAAAGGTAAAGCATTGGCATTATTGTGACCACAATACTTCCATAATAATAAAAATAAATAGACTAGTCTGAGGCAAGTAGAGGCCTAAAACAGACTTCAGCTTGTAATATTAGCCACCTTGTTAATTTGATCGGACCAAGATAGAGTATTAGGATTGATTGCCTTTATAGTGATAAGGAACCCAGATCTCTGACAGGGCACAATGATAATAAAAACTGGTGACCAGAGATTGCGTAGTAGATATACTTCACCTTTCTTCTCATTCCCATATCAAAAAACACACCCCTGATGGCATTTTCCTGACATGAATCTATGGAACCTGCAACATATGTGCTTTGGATGTTCCTCAATTTGCATATACCCAACATCCCTCATAAATAGGTACAAGTTTTCCTGCACAATGACTGAATATGTAGAGTGTACCTTCCATAAAACCAGACCTCCACTTTCTCTCTTTGAAGCTGGCTCTACAACCTATGCTGTTTAGATAGACTTCCAGACCAAGGTCGTTTTCTGCTAATAGAGGCCCTATTTTTTTATTTACTGTCGCTCTGGGTTTTTTCTTTTGGTAAAACAGTGTCCAGAATTGTTTCTTCAAGATGAAACTGAAATGAAAGTTAGAACATAAATGTAATGTTTCTACATGTCCACAGAAAACAAGGATGTGATTTTTATCCCTCTGAACTGCCCTCCTACCGATACCCTGAAATATGTTGAATATGGCAGGGTAAAACAAGCAAACAAACAAGCCTCTTTTTTATTTAAAAAAAAAAAAAAAAAAAGGTGGTGTGGAAATGAAAGATGACTTAGAGGTATTACAGTATGTAACATGCTTGCCCGAAAAATGTTAGGAGAGAATTCAAACCTCAGCACGCCAAACATAGGCAGAGGCAAACCTCCAGTCCTTCTGTTAGCATCAACCTGAGAAAGAGAAGAGCCCAGACAAGGAAGAAAATTTGAACATCTTCCCCCAAGACTATGCCCACATTGAAGAAATCCTGACAACCAGACAGGCTAAGTTCCTCAGAGAGAGAAAATAGTAAATAATAAATGAATACTATCAGGGAAACTGCATTATGCAGGGCTGGCCAGAGGCTAAGTAAGCATCTATGGCCAAAGGTCTGTCCAACAGTTCCACAAGCATCCCACAAGTGTCTCCTGCTCTCTCTGCCAGCCTTAGGCTTTTGTCACCTTTGACTTCCCTGTGGAGCAGTGCCTGGGCTTCACCCGAGTTACTGATTACACTGTCACTACCATCAGATCTGCCATGACCTTGTCAATGATCTAGCCTTCCAGCTGTCTAAGACTGTACTGTTTGGCTCCAGACTGTACTCTGAAGAGTCTTAAATTTCCTCTCTGCCCTGAGTCTTCAGCTTTCGCCTGGTATATTGCTTCTCCCACAGGCCTAAAGAACTATTCTTTGCCAAGCCACAGTCAATTGTGGTATTGCCTTCACATCTGTCCTAGGATGACTATTCATTCAGTTTTCTACACCTCTCTTTAATTTCTGAAACTAATTATAGGCCAGTACAAAGAAAATATTATTAAATGTTGCTCTTTATTTATTTTAATGACTAAGATGCACCTATCAGTTCTCAAAACCTAAAGACAACATTTTTAAGAAGCTTTGAAGACACTTTGAGTGATACTTCTCATTTTGCAGAGTTGACTACAGACTTACTTTTTCTCAGATTTTCATCTTTTCTTCCAGGAATCTGTTGTGCAAAGCTCACTAAATTTCTCCATCTAGAGCATGTCAATATTTGATTGAAATGAGAATTTGAAGCCCTTTTGCTAAACTGTTTCTCCTTGCATCCTTTTAAAAATTAATGTGCACTTCGAAAACTAATGATGTGTTTAATATTGAAAATAAGCTACAATAAACATGGTGACTGGCAGTTCTTCAAATCCATGCAGAAGATTGCCACCTTGTGGTCCTTATATAAAGTGTCACTCACTGGTTTTGTCTCAAGGTTTTGGGTTGTTAATTAAATAATTCAAATATGATCTTTCCCCACCCCAAAATTTACATCCCAATCATCTTTAGTCCTGGCAGTTTCTAATAAGGAGGCTATTGTAAGTGACTTTTGTGACTCATTTCTGAGGAATCTTTTTTGGTCCTTAAGCTTTGTTTTAATCAGGAGAGGAAACAACTTCTAAGGAACTCAGATCTTTAACTCAACCCCAAGTACACTTGTTCCCAAATTATTTAAAGTGTATTTCAAAAGGACACATGCATCACAATCTTTGAGGAAGATCTTATAAAAAGGAACTCTTTGGCTTTCTATGTCCCAGAACCTAAAAACTGGAATGTCTAGAGATAAATTCTCCAATTTGCATTTTAACGAGCTCCTGGGTTAGTTTCATTGCACTTTGAATTTCCAACACTCCTCCCTTTTAGTTTGCCAAAAGAAGAAATTAGATAGCAGTTTAACAAATGAAATGAGTTTGACCCTAAGGAGTTTTCCCCAGGCACTAAGAAGGTGTGGGCTCTGGAGCTGGAGAAGGAACAAGGAACTAAAATTTGCATTTCCAAAGCACCTATCAATCTGAAATACTGAGACTTGAACAAAGGAGAACCTTTTTAAAACTGCATATCTTGTAGCCTCCAGAGAAACCCTCTTAAACAAGATTCTGCTCTCTGCCAAGAGTGACCCAAGACTCCTCACCCTGGCTAGCCTAGCAAGAAGCAAAAGGCAGTGAGATAAAGCAGAATGTCCCCAAGCAGGCTATCTAGGGAACTGAGGCCAGCCAGATTGCCCAAGATGGCAAAAGTGATGACTGATTAAGACCCAGAATAGTGCTGGGGCTGAAGAAAGAGCTCAAAGAGCTGGAACATACACAGGCCCTGGACTCAATCCCATACCACATATTCTCTCAAGTACCCTGTTGGCCCCAAACTTAACATAAAATAAGAAAAGCAAATTTAAACAAAAATAAATCAAGAACAATGGAAAAGAGACAGAAAATCCAAGGTGGCTTTGCCTAAAAATCCATCTCCCCACAGCAGGAAATATCTGTGAGGAAAGTAACGCCAGGCTAGAATTGATGAGGTCTGTTTTTTAATGTATATGCAGATTAACTTCAGCTTCACTCCAATATCCCTCCAAATTATTTTTTTCTTTAAATTTCAAAGTTCTTTCTTAATTTTTTTCCCTAAATACTTTAGCTCCTTTTTTAGACATTATAGAATGCCACTAGAATTCCAGATGAGCATTCATCTGCTTTGGACCTCCTGTCTTTTCTCTTGTTAATCTCTCTTATGATGATTTAATTAGCTTCCAGCCTACTCAAAGAGTAGAAGGAAGATCAGCCTCCTTCCCAACACTGACTGCTCTCATTTGTTCACCCTTCAGTTACACCATGTCCAGAGGCAAAGAACAGAATCAAGAAGCAGAACCCTGGAGATCAGCATCAGGTCAAGAACTATGAAAAGATGTGACTGGATAATCATTGCTGAATGTCTTCTCTGCTTTAATATCCTGGGGTGTTGGACAGTAGCTACAATAAGGCACATGCCTATCATGTGTCAGGACTGTAGAAGAAGCCAGTGAGCTCGTGATAGGGCAGCTTAGCATGGAATAGAACAGCATAAAATGAGCATGTACAGATCAGACCCCTGGGATCAACTTCAGGGAAATTACTCAATTTATTTAGGTGACAGTTGGATTGCATCCATGTAAACAAGGATATTGCCACGAAGTATTAAATATGTAAAAGGTGTTGAGAAAAGCTATCTCTCCATTTTCACCATAGATGCTATTCTCCACTATCCCTGATTCATTGACATAATAACAACATCTTAGGAAGTCAGGTCATCTAACAGGGACAGCAACAAATAGGGGATATTTAGGATAGGGGAGCATAGAGAAAACAATATTGGGTTTCTGAGATATTGGCAGCAGCCAACAAGAGAGGTGTAGTGTTATGGAAAGAGCTTTGCCTAGCTACAACAGACATATAAATTGACAATACACATACTATACAGATAGATAACGGCAGCCAACACACACATACACATATACACATACACATATACACAAACTCAGTTGATCAATCAATTGGATATAGCTGTTATTCTGACCCATCTAGGGTGACAGGGATGAAACTTATATGGGGCTGATAAAGGAAAGAATAGTTCCCAGTGCAAAATTAGCCTTGTTGGCCAATTAGTCCTATGTTTCCCAAACTCACACGCCAGACTCTGACTCCAGCCTATTTTATTTATGTGGTAATGAGTCAAAGCACTTTATTGGTATAAACCTGGCAAATATTGCCTACTGTGCCAATCTAAGATAGTGAGATGTTAGTACTTGAATTTCTCCTGCTCTGAAAAAGGTAATTCATATTTTTCTTTTAGATACCTGGAAGAGGCTGCCCTAGAAGCCTCTGCCAAATGTCTAGTAAAGACGTCTAGTAAGCCAGTTACTACTATATAATTTCCAATTCTTAGGAATCACTGCCAGTGAGGGTAGGCTTGGCTGTAAAGGTATTATAGGTTAATACCTATATTAATACCTGTTATTAATACTTGTATTCACTATTCACAAACCGATCAGCTTTTCCATATTCCTGTCTTCTTATATATCACAAAAAGTAAGGAATTTCAAAAACTAAGGAAAATTTTCTTATCTAAATAAAATATTTCAGCTCTTTTAATTCATGCAATATTTAAAATTTTTTTGTTTGTGCTTTTGGGCCACACCTGTTGACACTCAGGGGTTACTCTTGGCTATGCACTCAGAAATCATTCCTGGCTTTGAGGGACCATATGAGATGCCGAGGGATAGAACCACAGTTCTCCTAGGCTAGCGCTTGCAAGGCAGACTCCTGACCTCTAGCACCACCGCTCTGGCCCCTAATTCATCCAATTTTTGTAATTCAAGTCCTACCCAGATAAAATAAATTAGAAAATATCTCCGTGGTAACAAATAATATTTCATGGAACTTGTTTTTACATATGATTACTTGCATAGCTGATGCAAAATATACTTCACTACACAGTCTTGTCAAATTTAAAAGCCTCTGCTCTAGGAAAGATCATCCTATTAAAATATCTGCCTCTGTTGTTATAGAAACTGAGGACAGAGGTACCAGAATAATCTAGACCTCCAACTAGTCCCTCATTTACATATGTGACCCCATTGATCATCTCACAGACCCTCATTTAAATAGGTGAAACCAATCAGATAGTAGAAACATCTAAAGAGAAGGACTACAAAAATAATTATAAGTTGATTTCAGGCAGAGGGTAAAGGGTAGTAGCAGTCCCTATCTCAGTCACTGAAGTTGCAGTTGCCGAACTCCTGCTGATCCCATTTATTCTACTGACAATGAATCAAAGAGTCAATGTGCACAGATGTCACCTATGTATATTGTAAATAAAGTACTTGTAAACTGAAAATATCTGCTGATGGGCAGTCTATTCTTTCCATCCACAAGAATTTAAAGTTTGTCAAATTCAACATGACACTGCCTTGCCATGTAACCACCACTATGTACTTAGAGCAAAAGCATGGGCAGGGACTCCAGATGCAGAGTGGGATCCAACTCATAAATAGCATAGCCACATTCTGGGGTACACAGAAAATAAAACTGGAGGAAGTAGAGACTGTGAGTATCCCAGAACCTCTAACACTAAACTTTCTGCTGCCTAGATATTGGAATATTCAGCCTTTATCCTAAACAAATATGTTGCATCAGACTTCACCCTCAACAGCTACTGCTCCCCTTTTTACATATCAAAAACCCACCAGGCCTAAGCACTTTTGGATGGGCTCTTCGCCCCAAACTATTCTCCACCCAGGGTGGTGGTTCGAGCTTCTACTACAGACTGAGGTCCTGGCTGGCTTCTCTCTCTCTTCACATGGCAGAAAGGTCCCTGAATCCATGTTTCATCTTTCTCCATCTGGTTTTGATTATTTTCTACTGTGGCTCTGCTCCAGTCCAGCTTTCCCTTTCCTCTCAGGATTGTTGCATGAGGATTTATCTATTCCTAGAAGCCCAGAAACTGTAGCAGAAACTAAAAGAAAATCAGGCAAAAAGAGTCAACATATGGTAGCCTCTCAGAGCAAATGTGTGTGTATCTGGGAAAGGCACAGATCAAACTAATAATACCTGAATCAACCAGAAGGTCAACTCCACTTAAAATTCCACAGATAACTGACCACATGGAGAGTTGTTGTTGAGATTCTATGGCTGTCCTCTCCCTCAGATGCTTTCCACTCAAATATCCTTTTCTACTTTTCTTTCCTTTTCTATTATTTTCTTCCATTTGTTTTTGAGCCATACTCATAAGACTCAGAAGCTATTTCCTGGCTTTGTGCTTAGGGGTCTCTACTGAGTACACAGGTAGTTCAGGAGAAAGAACTAGAGTTGCTTGTCAATTGGTGCCTTATTCAACTTCTCAACTTCTGTATCTTTCTGACATTTTTAGGGGATTTTAAGCAATAAAGTGTGTGTGTGTGTGTGTGTGTGTGTGTGTGTGTGTGTCCCAGGCTTAATAGAGCCCAACTTTGGCTCATGGGAGGAATCATCCTACTTGTAGAATTCCTTATACTTTACTGACTCCATTTAAAAGTTAAATAGCACTTAGGGGTTTTGGAAGATTTTTCTTTCTTGAAATGTGGGAAGAATTCATTGCTGAGTAAACTTACAAAAGAATCTAAGACATTGGAGTGATCAATTTATTATTCTAACTATCAACATAATAAACACCTGATTTTACTTAATTTCAGTTATATAAGATCAGATTACTGTCCTAGAAAAAGGACAAAAGAGATTCGCCCACAGGTGAGAAGATCCCCAACCCTGAAGAGGTAGGTGCAATGCATCATCCAATGCCCAGTGCATCTTGCCACATCCAAAGTATTGTGACACACAACAAAGGGACTCACCCACAAGTGAATAGGTTCCCTACTGCCACTGCTGCCACTGCCACTGAAGAGGCAGGCCTGAAGTGTTTCAAGAAGAGTACAGCAGCTCAGTGGCCACACATTTCTTCTAGTCATTGAACTCCAGGACAACATATAGAAAACCCCACCACACTTCAAATATCACAATGGGGAAACAGCACAGAACACCACCAGGCTCAGGGAATGAAGTTATAGTTCAGAAGACTCTAATAGTACCAGAAACCTATATAGCCTCTCTGACAAGGACCTTAGAGAGGAAATGTGGAGAATGTTTAAAAAACTCAAAGAAACCATGGAAAGAACAGAATAAACAGACAATAAGATTCAAAAAGATATGAAAGTAGAAATGAGAAAACTTCAAACGGAAATAATAGGACTCAAAAACTTGGTAGGCAAAATGAAAAACTGGATGGCTTCAATGGCAGTGTAACATGTTGCTACTGAAGGTAAAATTAGTGAGTTGGAAGATGAACTGCATAATACCTCCATACAACAGAAGAAAATGTAAAAGATACTTAATTTAAATGAACAGCAGAGAATGGAAAAATTATCTAAATAAATTAACAGAAAACAATAGACTATTGGAATAAGTTCAACAGGAAAACATAGTCACTGGTGTCCCAGAAAGGTAGGAAGAAAACCCTAATGAAGAGCAACACTCAAAGGCATCATTACTGAGAGGTTTCCAGACCTGAAGAGTGAATGCATCCTAATCCTGGATGCCTGAAGAGTCCATCTAAAAGAGACCCTAATAAAAGCTCCCAAGGGACAGTCTATTCACAATAATGAAAACCACAGATAGAGAGAGAATAATGAAAGCAATAAGATCAAAAAGGGAAATTACATACAAAGAACCATCCTTAAGATTTACAGCTGATTTATCACAAGCCAGTCTTAAAACATGAAGGCAAGGGTGAGATTTAATAAAAACAAACAAACAGAAAACATGAAATGAATGCTTTCCCATGAATACTTCTCCTAGACATACTTTCATTTGGATTTGAAAAAGGGATGCACTGCTTCATGGAAAAACAACAGCTAAGGAACTTTAATGACTCAAAGACAGCATTAAAAGAATAACTGAAGGATCTACTTTAAGGCAAGATAAACCCATAAACACACAAATTGACATAAACAATGGCACAAAATCCCATGATAATCATCTCTCTCAATGCTAATAGACAAATGCACTAATTCAGAGACACGTAGTGGCAAAATGGACCAGAAAATTGAAATCAACATTTTGCTGCTTTCCAGAAACAAATTTAAATATTCAGAGTAAATACAGGCTAACATTCAAAGATTGGAGGACAATCCTTCAAGCGAACATCTCCCTTAAAAAGGCCATGGTGGTCATACTAATATCAGACAATACAGATTTTAAACTTTATAAAATTATGAGACAAAATGGGCATCTCATAATAGTCAAGTGATGGGTACATCAGGAAGAAACCAATCTCCTAAATATATAGCCCAATGAGTAGCAGCCAGCAAAATACTTAAAACAACTGCTACTTGACTTGAAGAAAGACATCAATTACAACAAAATAGTAGTGGGAGACTTCAATACCACCCTGTCACCTCTTAATAGGTCAACCAAGCTAAAAATTAACAAGGACATTCTGGCTCTGACAGAAGAAATGAAAGAGAGTTTTGTTGTTGTTGTTGTTGTTGTTGTTGTTTTGTAGCTATTATATATAGGGCTTTCCATCCCCAGAAAGCTGTCATGTCCTTTTCCAATGCATGTGGGACATTCTCTAAGATAAACCACATGCTGGGCCATAAAACATACCTCCATAAAATCAAGACAATAGAAATTGTATCAAATATTTTCTCAGATCATGATGCACTGAAAATATACATGAACTAGACACAGAGAAATAATGTTAACACCTGGAGACTAAAGGTCAGAGATGAAATCAAAAGATTCCTGAAATCAAATGATAACAAAACATTATCAAAATTATCAAAAAAAATTATCAAAATTTGTGGGACACAGCAAAAGTGGTATTTAGAGAAAAAAATTATAGCTTTGCAAGCATTCATCAGAAAGGAAGAAAGGACCTACACAAATAACTTAAAGGCACAGCTTAAAGAATTGGAAAATGACTAACAAATTGAACCAAAAATAGGCCGGCAAAAGAAATAATAAAATTTAGGGCAGTAAGTAATAAACTGGCTATTTAAAAAAAATGGTCCAAAGTATCAGTGAAAACAAGATTTAGTTCTTTTTATAAAAATTAAACAAGATTGATAAACATTGCAAGACTCCAACCATTTGCAAAACTCACAAAAAAGAGTGATAAAAACTTAATAAAATAAATCAGAAATTAAAGGGGAGGTTACTACAAATATTATAGGAATTTAAAGGGTTTCTTTGAAGAATACTTATGCCACAAAATAATGAAAACCTGAAAAAATTTGGATAAATTACTGGACTCCTATAATCTCCCAAGGTTGAACCAAGATAATCTAGAATATCTGAACAGACCTATCACTACTGAGGAAATTGAATGGTAAACAAAAGGCTTCACAAAAACAAAAGCCCATGCCCAGATGGATTTACTAGTGAATTCTTTCGAACCTTTAAAGAGGACCTACTGCTAATCCTTTTCAGATTCTTCCGGGAAACTGAAGAAATAGAAACACTCCCAAAGAGTTTCTATCACCTTGATATCAAAAAAAAAAGATGGCCAAAAGGCATTAAAAAAAACTTTTAATCATCAGAGAGTTGTAAAGCAAAACAACAATGACATATCATCTTATACCAAAGATACATTACACAAAAAGAGAACTATAGAGCAATATCTCTAATGAACACAGATGTGAAGATTCTCAACAAAATACTAGCAAAGAAAATCCAATGACTCATCATGAAAGTCATACACCATGACCAAGTAAAATTCATTCCAAAGATGTAAGAATGTTTTGACGTACACAAGTCAATCTATATAATATACCATATAAACAAAAGAAAAAACAAAAATCATATATCACTTCAACAGATGCAAAGAAAGCATTTGACAAGGTCCAGCTCCCATTCAAGATTAAAAATTCTCAACAAGATGGGAATTGAAGGAACTTTTCCAATATAGACAAGGTCATTTACCACAAGCTTATGGCAAACATTATACTCAGTGATGAAAAACTCAAAGCCTTTTTTCTAAGATCTTGCACAAGACAAGTTTGCCCCCTCTCACAACTCCTACTCCCTATAATACTGGAAGTTCTTGCCATATCAATCAGGTAAGAAAAAGATGTCAAGGGCATCGAGATAAGAAAGGTAGAAGTCAAGTTCTCAGTGGTTGTGGATGACATGATACTTTATTTAGAAAATGCCAAAGACTTTACCAAAATGCTGGTAATAACAATTTATTTGTATAGTAAAATGACAGGCTCCAAAATTACAAGCAAAAATCTATGGCTTTTCTATACACAAATAATAAAAGAGAAGAAAGAGACATTTAAAAAAAACCCTATTTGCAATTGTGTCACAGAAAATCAAGTACCTTGGAGTCATCATAACTAAAGAGGTAAAAGACCTATACAAAGCATTGCTTCAAGAAATATAAAGAGGATACTAGGAAATAGAGACATAAACCCTTATTGTGGATTTGGAGAATTAACATCATTAAAATGGCAATACTTCCCAAAGCCAGATTTGATGGTACAGATTTAATGTAATCCCTATAAGAATACCCATGACACTTTTCAAAAAAGTGGATTAAACACTTGTAAAATTTATTTAGAAAATAAAAAAAGAAAAGAAAAAAGAACTAGAAAGGGAAAAGAAGATGGAAGAAATCACTTTCCCCAACATTAAACTGTACTATAAAGTAGTAGTCATTAAAACAGCATAGTATTAAAATAAAAACAGACTCTAAGATTAATGGAATAGATTTGAATATTCAGAGAATGATCCCCAGGTAAATGATTAATTATTCTTTGATAAAGAGGCAATAAATTCAAAGAGGAGCAAGGAAAACCACTTCAACAAGTGGTTGTGGGAAACTGGTCAACTCGTGCAAAAAAAGTGAACTCAGACCACTCTTTAATACCATGCATGAAGTTTAAGTCAAAATGGATTAAGGACCTTGATATCAAACTGAAACTGTAAAGTACTTAGAGGAAAACATAGGAAGAATACTCTAAGATATTGAAGCTAAAGCCATTCGCATCTTCAAAGGTAAAGCACCACTGTCCAAACAAGTAGAAGCAAAGATAAACAAATGGGATCATATTAAACTGAGAATCTTCTGCACTTCAAAGGAAATGGTGACTAGGATACAAAGACTACCCACAGAATGGAGAAACTATTTAATCAATACTCATCAGATAAGGGATTAATACCTAAGGAATACAAGGCACTGATAGAACTTATCAAGAAAAAATATTTAACCCCATTTGAACATGGGGAAAAGAAATAAACAGACATTTTCTCAAAGAATAAATATAGATGGCCAAAAGGCACATTAAAAAAAACCCTAATCATTGGGGAGTTGTAAATCAAAACAACAATGAAATATCATCTCACACCACATAGTCTACCACACATCACAAAGCACAAAAACAATCAGTGCTGACATGGATGCGAGGAGAAAGGGACTCTAATTCAGTACTGCTGGGAATGTAGACTGATTCTGCCTTTTTAAAAAACATCATGAATATTCATCAAAAAACTAGAAATTGAGCTTCCATATGATCTTGTAATACCACTCTTAGGAATATAACCTAGGAACCTAAAATCAACATAGATAAAAGCTTTCTGTATTCCTACGGTCACCACAGCACTATTTACAATAGCCAGCATCTAGAAACAACCCAAGTGCCCCAAAACTGAGAAGTGGCTAAAGAAACTGTGGTATATCTACACAATGGAGTACTATGCAGCTGTTAGGAAAAATGAAGTTATGAAATTCGCTTATTCCTGGATGGATATGGAAAATATTTTTGTTTTGTTTTGTTTTGGGGCCACACCCAGTGACACTCAGGGGTTACTCCTGGCTATGCACTCAGAAATTGCTCCTGGCTTGGGGGACAATTTGGGGTGCCAGGGGATCAAACTGCGGTCCATCCTAGGCTAGTGCATGCAAGGCAGTTGCCTTTCCATTTGTGCCACCACTCTAGCCCTGGATATGGAAATTATGAATCTGAGTAAAATGAGTCAGAGGGGGATGGATAGATATAGAATAATATCACTCATTTTTGGTATTTAAGAAAAATAAAAGTATGTTAATACTATCCAGAGACAATAGAGATGAAGGTCAGGAGCATCAGTCCAAGGTAGAAAGCTTGCCACAAGTTGAGTTCAGTTAGAATAGAGAAGGATCTACTATGACAATGATAGTTGGAACTGATCACTCTGGATTAGTATTGGGTGCTGAATGGGGATAAGTAATTTACATGATACCCCTTCATTAACAATAGTGTAAACCAGTGTAAAAAGGTGAAAAAAAAGAAGAGAGATTGAAAAATGAAAGGCTTGCCCACAGGCAGATGGGGGTGGGGGAGGAGAGGAAGGAGGGAAACTAAGGAAATCGGTAACAGAAAACCTGAACTGGTAAGTGGTGGTGTACATTGTTTGACTGAAAATCAATCATGAACAATTTTGTAATCATAGTGCTTAAACTAAGTAATAAAAAAAGCAAAAAAATCAATTAATAGAATAGAGAATTTATTTAGCAATGACACAACTGAGGAGAATACTCAGCAGCATGGGCTGAAGAACAACTTCAAAGAGAGGGAGTCAAGGGTATGGTTCTATGTCCAGAAGATATAGAGCAATGCAAAAGCATATATATATGTTTTAGTCTGTGTTTTATTTTTCAGAAAACTCATATATATTCATGAGGAAACCTATAGGACATGTGCAAGTGTGAAATATACTATGACCATGGATCACATTACAGAAAATCGCAGAGAAAAGACATGGGTGTGTGAACTTCACTGTGGAGACTAGAAGTTGAAATGGGTTGTACTGCATAGCCTCACTTAGTTGATACTGTCCTGCTAGAGGTCTGGGGTACTCATCATCACAAAAGTGTTTTTTTAAATAATATATTTATTTAAATACCATGGTTACAAACATGATTGTAGTTGGGTTTCAGTCATAAAAAGAACACCTTCTTCACCAGTACAACATTCCCACCACCAATGCCCCCATGTCCCTCCTCCCCCACTTTCTCCCTGCCTGTATTGAGATAGGCATTCTATTTCTCTCGATCATTGACATTGTCATGGTAACTGTTGGTGTAGTTATTTCTCTAATTGTATTCACCACTCTTTGTGGTGTGCTTCATATCGTGAGCTGGTCATTCTGGTCCTCATCTCTGTTGTCTCTGGGCATTATTACAATAATGTCTCTTATTTTTCTAAAAACCCATAGATGAGTGAAACTATTCTGTGTGTCTCTTTCTTCCTCTGACTTATTTCACTCAGTATAATTGTTTCCATGTCCAACCATGTGTAGGAAAATCTCATGACTTCATCAGTGAGCCGATATAGCAAAGTGGCTGGCAGCAAAGTGGCAATACACAAACTGACATAGTAGCCAGCCACTTTGCTGTATTGTCTCATTGTTTCTAGAAGTTTTTTTTGTGGATTTTCATGGTTTTCAATGTGTATCATTGTGTTATCTGTAAATAGAGATACTTTTAGTTCTTTTCCAGTTTATATCTCTTTGATTTCTTTTTCTTGCCTGATGGCTGTTGCCATCTGAGGTTTTATTACTTGTTGCTTTTAAGTTAGTTTCTATTTGGTTTTTGCCATTTGGATTATTATATGTCTTGATGTTGTTCTGTTTGAGTCTATTTTATTTTGTACCCTTGTGGCCTCTTAACTTGCGCAGCTGTCTCCTTCCAGAAAGTGAGGACATTTTATGCTATTTTCTCTCCAAATAATCATACTTCTCTTTCTCATTTTCCCACTTCTGTTATTACTATAATTCAGAGGTTATTCATATTGTCTTTGTTCCTTAAGTACCTAATATTTTCTTTCAAACTTTATCTCTCTTTTCAACTTTCTCATTTATGTTGGCTTGTATTAATCAAGCAATTAGTAGATGAGAAATGCAACCAACTCAAAGAACTTTTTCAGAGAATATTTATACAAATGAAATGGAATGGACTAAGGTGCACAGTAACAAGCCATAGTAGCAGAATCTCACAAGGGAATAACGGTATAGATGAACCTGAAGGCAAAAAAGAAAAATGTGTTTTTTGAGGGGCTGCTGCCTACAGCAGACAAGTAATTTGCTTTGCATATGTCCCACCTTGGTTGTTTCCCTGCATTATATGGTTCTCAGAGCCTACTAGGAGTGATACCTGAACAAAGTATTTTTAAGATTCCACTATGGTCAAACCAGTTCCAATAAGAATGCAATGGGGAGCATCTCTCAGGAAGAGGTGTCACCCCTGCTACAAGTTTCAGACCAGTCTGTTTTTATTTTTTCTAACTCCAGAGAATCTTTCTAAATTTGGGGAGAAAGAGGGCAAAATTGCAAAAACAGTTTAACAAGGTAAGCAGGTTTTAGAAATTAATAATGTAAAGAAATGTTTCTTGAAATGGGGGCATTCTGCTATTTTTCCTTTGATGTCTTCCTGAATTGCCTGTTCTTGCTGGTAGCATGACGCTAGCTTTTCCCTCTTTCCCATTAGGATGAAAAATCCATTTTCTACGAGTTAATAGAAAGAACCGATAAAAGAAAATTAAAAACCTTAAATTCCAATGCCCAACTTTAAAACATCGAAATATCTCAGTGGGAAATCACAGTGGGAAGGTGAGATGCTAAACTGAAAAATCACAGAAGAAGAATGCTGGCCTCAGAATGAGCTGGAGTCTGAGCACATGCAGGAAATACAGACTCACAATGAATGAATGGTCCTTTGTCAGTCTGTACCTGATTTGGCCCTGACAATATCCCCAGCCTGGTCTGATGACATCAAAGGTTTTTTTTTATCACCATCCTTGTTTACAAAGCCTTTTATTTTTAGTAGGTGTATTTTAAAGATATGACCAGAAGCCAAAATCAAAACCCAACCTAGGCTTGTACTTAGTCAGGGAGTTAAGTGATTTGCTTAACATGTGGCTACTTCAGCTAACCTCAGTTCCATCCCTGGTAGTATATATGATCCCCCTGAACACTAAAGGCACACCCATGCACTGACTCAGGATTAGGCCCTGAGAACCAACCACAGGATATTACAAAATAAAAATAATAAAAAGAAAATAGGAATGCTCATTTAAGAATTTGGATTATGATGAAACCTTATTACTAACAGTATTGCAAATCACTACACCTTTGAAATAAACAAACAAAAAAAGGTGCCTCATGATAGATAGTGGAGTTGGAGAGTGGAGAAGAGCAGAAATACTTGTGGAGGAAAGTTGACGCTGGTAATGGAACACTATATATTTAAAAGTGATTCATGCATAACTGTGAATCACAGTGCCTTAAAAATTAAAATTTAAAAATAAACTTGGAACCTGGCATTTCTTAGACCACCAAACCATTTTACCTACCATAGGAGAACCATATTGCTGCACAGGAATAATTGGTTTTTGTTTCTGTTTTTATTTTGGTTTGGTTTGGAGGTTACACCCAACATGCTCAGCAGTTACTTCCAACTCTACACTGGAATTACTCCTAGCAATGCTCAGGGGACCATATGGGTTGGAGAGGATAGAAGCACATACATGGCAAGTGCATTACCTGTTATACCATCTCATTGGCATAGAAATGTTCTTAACCACTGTCTGAGATTCTAGACTGTGACATAATTATTTTCCTTTGTTATCGTGCAGGTTTTCCCCATAGTTGACTTTGTTTAGGGTTTACTCCTTATTTTGTACTCAGGGATAATTTCTAGCAGTGCTAAGAGGTTGGACCTGCACCAACCATATCAAAGGCAAGCACTCTACATGCTGTATTATCACTCCAGTCCCATATTCTGTAGATTTTGTTTGTTTTATAGCCATCATACTATGGAGGAATTCTGAGGCTCCAACAGAGTGTCAAAGAGTAATAAGTGTCCATGGTCCCAATAAGGTAAAAAACAGACAAACAAACAAAAAAAAAAAACCTTGGTCTAAGAGCCAGAGAGATAGAACAGTTATTAATATATACCTTGTATGCAGGAGATCAACACCAATCCTCAGCACCATAAAATCCCCTGAGCTGAATAGGGATTCTAGATCAACTCTTCACCTCTTATTATTCAATTACTATTTTTTATTGCTGGGAGGTCATGCATTGATTTTTATTTGTTATCACATTAAGGATTACCTAAGAGAAGTGACACTTCCCTGTAATCTTGTCTCTGAACATAGTAGAGAGCTAAAATGATAGTTTATATGGCTAAGTGCATGCTTTGCATCTTAACAAATCAAGGCTTCTAGAGCACTGCCACAAACAAAATCTCCAAACAGAACCAAGAGCAGCCCCCAACTCCATCAAAGTGACAGTATTGCAGATAGGGCTTTTGTACCTTGTACCTTGTACCTTGTACCCGGCTGACCCACGTTAGATCCCCAGAAGCCCATATGTTCCATAAGTCCTTTGAACCTGCAAAGAGTAATTTCTGAGCTCAGACCCAGGAGTAATCTCTGAGTACCACTGGGAGTAGCCCACAAACAAACAAAAAGTAGCCTCCAACATGCTTGGTGTGGTTTAAAAACAAAGCAAAAAGTTGAAAAAGGAGAAGTGAACCTATAGTACCATAAAACTCTTTTCACTAAACATTCATTTAGACTGTTCTGTAGAGTGTCAGACACTACTTTCACCCAGAAAGCATGGCCACATGCCAGTCAGAATGGTGGCATGGATATCAACAAACAATTCCTTACCTGCATCACATTCTAGCCCAGCTCCTAGAGTCTTTTATCCATGCTCCAAAGGGCTACTTCAGTTCCTGAAGCATTGTATCCCACACTGTCTTCCTTCTTCCTCCTATATCAGAGTGTATGAATGTCAGGCTAAGACTCTTGAGAACATCAGCACTTATAGTTGGGAACTGGGAAATCAGCTTTTTTTTTTTTTTTTTTTTTTTTTTTTTTGCTATTTCTCCTTTTCAGTCAAGGAACAGAGTTGCCACTTTGACCTGGCTGTCCAGTCTTTGGGCTTGAGAATACATGCTGCTGATCTTAATCATTTCCACTCACATCTTGCACCCATACACGTTGTAGTATTCTTTTCTCAGAATTCTCTGAGAAAAGTTTGAAATGAATGAAGCCCACTTTGCAAAGGAAGACTACTGGAGTTCCAGTATAGACAGGTTAGCACAGACCTCCTGGATTTTAAGTCTATTTGAACAACCTCAGGGGGATAGGAAACCATGCACTTTTCAAGAAAAGTGGCTTTTGGGGAATTCCAGAGCAAGTTCTCTAAAAGTTTACTTTAATGGTTGCATTAGAGTAAGTTGTAAGTATAGACTTTCCAAGTAAATTTAGTCTCCTCTCAACAATATTAGCCTGGGCCCAGAGAGATAGCACAGCGGCGTTTGCCTTGCAAGCGGCCGATCCAGGACCAAAGGTGGTTGGTTCAAATCCCGGTGTCCCATATGGTCCCCCATGCCTGCCAAGAGCTATTTCTGAGCAGACAGCCAGGAGAAACCCCTGAGCACCGCCGGGTGTGGCCCAAAAACAAAAAACAAAAACAAAAAAACAAACAAACAAACAAAAAAACAATATTAGCCTTAAATTTGAGAGTGGAATATAAAGAATCTGATCCTATATATTTTTCCTGTAGCAATTAAAGTACTTTTATTTAACTTATTTAAATTATAGTATAGAGGGGCCAGAATAAATAGCACTTTGGATAGGTATTTGGCTTGCATGCTGCTGGCCTGGATTCCATCACCAGAACATCCTTGTTAGTTCCCCATGCAAAGGCAGAAGTGATCCTTGCACAAAAAACCAGGAGTAACTCAGGAGTAGTGCAAGGTGTGGCCCCAAAACCAAAGCAAAAAAATTATAGAACAGTGAAATTGACTTTTCTTTTGGTTCATTTCTATGAATTTTAACATACAAATGGCTTTGTATAAACCCGCTGAAATCAGTTTAAGGGAAGGTGTTCAAACCAACAGTGCTCAAGGCTAAATCAGGCAGTGCTCAGGGTACTGTTTTAGTGTGAAGAGTTGAGTCATAATCCTTACTGCACTTACATGCAAGAAAAGTGCCTTATAGGAAAGGAAGAAGTTAAGCTCTCACTGTTTGCAGGTGACATGCTACTATATTTAGAAAACCCTAAACACCAAAAAAGCTTCTAGAAACAATAAATTCATATAGCAAAGAGGCAGGCTACAAAATTAATATGCAAAAATCAATGGCCTTTTTATACACCAATAATGATAGAGAAGAAATAGACATTAGTGCCACTCAAACTCAAATATCATGGAGCCAACTTAACTAAAGAGATGAAGGACCTATACATAAAAAACTACAAAACCCTGCTTCAAGAAATAAGAGAGGACAAAAAAAAATAGAGACTTATACCCTGTTCATGAATGATTTGGGAGGGTTAACATCATTAATATGGAAATACTCCCCAAAGCATTGTACAAATTCAATGCAATCTCTCTAAAGATACTAGGATATTATGACATTCTTCAAAGACATAGATTAAACACTCCTGAATTTTATTTGGAACAATAAACAGCCACGAATTACTAGAGAAACTCTTAAGAGGTTAAGGTACCACTTTCCTTAATTTTAAATTGTATTACAAAGCAATAGTCATTGAAACAGCATAGTATTGGAATAAAGACAGATCCTTGATCAGTGGAATAGACTTGAGTATTCAGATAATGTTTCCCAGTGCTACAATCAATTAATATTTAATAAAGGGGCAAGAAATCTAAAAAAAGGAAGGAAAGCCTCTTCAACAAGTGGTGTTGGGGCAACTGGTCAGCCACATGCACAAAAAGCAAACTCAAACTTCCATCTGATACCATGCACAAAGGTCAAATCCAAGTGGATTAAAGATCTTGATATCAAGCCTGAAACCATAAGGTATCTAGAAGAACACGTAGGTAAAACACTCCATGACATGGAGACTAAAGATATCTTCAAAGAGGAAACAGCACTGTCCTAACAAGTAAAAGCAAAGATAAACAGATGGGATTATATTAAGCTGAGAAGCTTCTGCAGGGGAAAATCTAAGCCTGCCCAGTGATTCCTGATTGTGAGTGTTGACTGTGTGTGTTTTTCCACTGTCCTGTCTTCGAAACCTCTAGGGAGTGGGCCAAAAAGGGCCCAGAAAAATAGCACTCCCAGAGGCTTACCCAAGGGCCGGAGCACCAAAGAACTGTGTCGGACCATGAAAACCGGCTATCCACAACATTCTGCAGAAAGGAAGGTCGCCTGTTTGTGACGTCAGGCTGAGAAAATCTACACCCGCCCAGTGATTCTAGACTGTGAGTGTTGCCTGTGTGTGTTTTTCCACTGTCCTGTCTCCAAAACCTCTTGGGAGAGGGCTGAAAAGGGCCCAGAAAAATAGCACTCCCAGAGACTCCAGAAGAGTGCTCTGCTTTGCTTCATGGCCACACACTTTTCTAACCAATGAACCCTACCAAAACATGCAGAAAAAAATCACACTACAAGCAGGAAAATGGGGAAACCTCACAGGCAAACAACATGCACAGAGAATGAAGACGATGACCTAAAAAACTTCAACCATTTAATTACCCTCTCAGACAAGGAGTTTAAAATAGCAATATGGAAGATGTTTGTAAAGTTCAAAGAAAGCATATATTGATCTGAACAAAACACAAAGACAGAAATCAGAAAACTCCAAACTGAAATAACAGATCTGAAAAACATGGTAGCTGAACTAAAAAACTCAGTAGATGGCCTCGCCAGCAGGGTAAAAGCAGCTGAGGACATAATTGGCATGCTGGAAGATTAGATTCAGAAAAACTCAACCCAGCAGAAGAAATTGGAAAAGAACCTTAAGACAAATGATCAGGCAATGGAAAAAGTACTCAAGGAATCTAAACAGATGAAAATAGAAGTCTTTGATAAACTCAACAGAAACAACATAAGAATCATTGGAGTGGGGCCGGGCGGTGGCGCTGGAGGTAAGGTGCCTGCCTTGCCTGCGCTAGCCTAGGACGGACCGCAGTTCGATCCCCCGGCATCCCATATGGTCCCCCAAGAAGCCAGGAGCAACTTCTGAGCGCATAGCCAGGAGTAACCCCTGAGCCTCACAGGGTGTGGCCCAAAAACCAAAAAAAAAAAAAAAAAAAAAAAAGAATCATTGGAGTCCCAGAGACCCAGGTAGGAGATCTCCAAGAAGAATCAACTGTCAAAGACATTATCAAAGAGATACCCCCAGAGTTAAAAACTACATGCAATCAAATCCTGCATGCCCAAAGAATACCAGCTAAAGGAGACCAGAAGAAGAACACCCCAAGACACATCCTCATTACAATGACAAATCTCACAGATAGAGATAGAATACTGAAAGCAGAAAGATCAAAAAGGGAAATTACATTCAAAGGAGCATCCCTAAGACTTACAGCAGACATGTCACAAGAAACTCTCAAGGTCAGAAGACAGTGGTAGGATATTGTGACAAGACTGAAAGAAATGGATGCCTCACCGAGAATACTGCACCCTGCCTGACTCATGTTCAGGTTTGAAGGAAGGGTACATAGCTTCATGAATAAACAAAAGCTCAGAAACTTCACAGATAAAAAACCAGCTTTAAAGAAAAAACTGAAAGGTCTATTTTAAGACAAGAGAGACCAACAAACACAAAAAACTTATCTACAAAGATGATATTAAATCCTATGAAAATCATCTCCCTCAATGTCAATGGACTAAATTCACCAACGAAAAGACACAAAGTGGCAAAATGGGTCAAAAAGATGAATCCAACCTTCTGCTGCCTACAAAAAACACAACTGAATAGTCAGAACAACATAGACTCAAAATCAAAGGCTGGAGGAAAGTCATCCAATCAAACAACACCCTTAAAAAGGTTGGGGTGGCCATATTAATATCTGATGACACCAACTTTATACTCAGAGAATTTGTAAGGGACAAACATGGATACTATGTACTAATGAAGGGATATGTGCAACAGGAAGAAATCAGACTATTAAAGATATATGCACCGAATGAGAGACCAGCAAATTATCTAATACAATTACTGACAAATCTGAAAGAAGACATCAATAATAATACAATAATTGTGGGAGACCTCAACACCGCCATGTTAACCCTTGATAGGTCAACCAGACTGAAACCCAACAAAAACATACTAACCCTGAAAAGAGTAATGGAAGAAAGAGGAGTAGTAGATATATATAGGACACTCCACCCCCCAAAAACCTGGATACACATTCTTCTCCAATGTACAAGGGTCATTCTCCAGGATACACCACATGCTGACACATAAAACATACCTTCATAAAATCAAGAGGATAGAAATCTTGCAGGCTACCTTTGCTGACCACAAGGCTCTGAAATTAGATGTGAACTACAAAGCTACACAGAAGAAAAACTTTAACAATTGGAAATTAAACACCCTGTTACTGAACAACCAGTGGGTCTGAGATGTAATCAAAGAGGAAATCAAAATTTTCCTGGAAACAAATGATAATGAAGACACAAACTTTCAGAATCTATGGGACACAGCAAAAGTCCTGAGAGAAAAATTTATAGCTTTGCAAGCACACATCAGGAAGGAAGAAGGGGCATACATGAATAACTTAATGATGCAGCTCATAAAATTAGAAAATGACCAACAAAAGGAACCAAAAATAGGGAGACAGAAGGAAATAACAAAACTAAAAGCAGAAATCAATGAAGTGGAAACCCAAAATACAATCCAAAAGATCAACAAAAGCAGAAGTTGGTTCTTTGGAAAAATAAATAAGATTGATAGACCATTGGCAAAACTCACAAAGAAAGAGAGAGAAACCTGATAATCTCTATTAGAAGTGAAAGGGGGAGATCATGACAGATACTGCAGAGATCCAAAGAGTAATCAGAGACTATTTTGAGAAACTTTATGCTACTAAACATGAGAACCTAGAAGAAAAGGATAAATTCTTGGACACTTATAACCTTCCACAATTAAGTAAGGAGAATATAGCATATCTAAACACCCCATTCACTACTGAGAAAACTGAAACTGTAATCAAACATCAGCCTAAAAAAAAGCCCAGGCCCAAATGGATTTACTAATAAATTCTTTTAAACCTTTCAAGAGGAGCTACTACCAATCCTAGCCAGGCTCTTCCATGAAATTGAAAAAACGGGAACACTCCCAAACAGCTTTTATGAGGCCAACATCACATTGATACCAAAACCAGACAGAGATGCTGCCAAAAAAGAAAATTACAGACCAATATTCCTGATGAATGCAGATGCAAATATCTTCAACAAAATCCTGGCAAATAGGATCCAATGCATCATCAAGATCATACACTACGGCCAAGTAAGTTTCATCCCAGGAATGCAAGGATGGTTTAACATCCGTAAATCTATCAATATCATACACAACATCAACAACAAGAAAAATAAAAATCACATGATCATATCAATAGATGCAGAGAGAGCATTTGATAAGGTCCAACACCCATTCTTGATCATAATTCTCAGCAAGATGGGAATGGAAGGAACCTTTCTCAATCTAGTTGAGGCCATCTACCATAAGCCAATGGCAAATATTATCCTCAATGGAGAAAACCAAAAGCCTTTCCTCTAAATTCTGGTACAAGACAAGGCTGTTCGCTCTCACAGCTCCTGTTCAACATAGTACTGGAAGTCCTTGCTATAGCAATTAGGCAAGAAAAAGATATCAAGGGAATCCAGATAGGAAAGGAAGAAGTCAAGTTCTCACTGTTTGCAGATGACATGATACTCTACTTAGAAAACCCTAAAGTCTCTACGAAAAAGCTTCTAGAAACAATAAATACATATAGCAAGGTGGCAGGCTACAAAATTAACACACAAAAATCAATGGCCTTTCTATACACCAATAGTAATAAGGAAGAAATGGACATTAAGAAAACAATCCCGGAAAACTCCTATCTCTGTCTGCCTGAAACTGTGCTTCTGAGCTTCCGAAGGTTTCCTCAGGGGCCTAGGGAGCGCACCCCCAAAAACACTGCATTTTGAAGCTGGTGAGTGCCTGCATTGTGGGGCCGCGGAATCGCTTTGCCCTGCCCTGCCTTTGTTTACTCTGAGGACTTCGGGGAAAACTCCTATCTCTGTCTGCCTGAAACTGTGCTTCTGAACTTCCGAAGGTTTCCTCAGGGGCCTAGGGAGCGCACCCCCAAAAACACTGCATTTTGAAGCTGGTGAGTGCCTGCATTGTGGGGCCGCGGAATCGCTTTGCCCTGCCCTGCCTTTGTTCACTCTGAGGACTTCGGGGAAAACTCCTATCTCTGTCTGCCTGAAACTGTGCTTCTGAACTTCCGAAGGTTTCCTCAGGGGCCTAGGGAGCGCACCCCCCAAAACACTGCATTTTGAAGCTGGTGAGTGCGTGCATTCTGGGGCCGTGGAATCGCTTTGCCCTGCCCTGCCTTTGTTCACTCTGAGGACTTCGGGGAAAACTCCTATCTCTGTCTGCCTGAAACTGTGCTTCTGAACTTCCGAAGGTTTCCTCAGGGGCCTAGGGAGCGCACCCCCAAAAACACTGCATTCTGAAGCTGGTGAGTGCCTGCATTGTGGGGCCGCGGAATCGCTTTGCCCTGCCCTGCCTTTGTTTACTCTGAGGACTTCGGGGAAAACTCCTATCTCTGTCTGCCTGAAACTGTGCTTCTGAACTTCCGAAGGTTTCCTCAGGGGCCTAGGGAGTGCACCCCTAAAAAACTGCATTTTGAAGCTGGTGAGCAGCTGCATTCTGGGGCTGCGGGATCGCTCTACCTTGCCCTGCCTTTGTTCACTCTGAGGACTTGCAACTAGAGGCAACAGAAGCGCTCAGCCGCTTCGCTTCCCTTTGCAGCCGCGAACTCTTCCTAATCAATGAACCCCACCACAACACGCAGGAAAAACCACACTACAAGCATGACAATGGGGAAAACTCGCAGGCAAACACCATCCATAGAGAATGAAGACGAAAGCTCGGTTGATCTAATAAATTACAACCACCTGATTAACCTTTCAGATAAGGGATTTAGAGTAGAAATATGGAATATGTTTGTAGACCTCAAAAAGAGCATAGATCGATCTGAAGAGAACACAAAAACAGAAATCAGAAAACTCCAAACTGAAATAACAGATCTAAAAAATATGGTTGCTCAACTGAAAACCACAATGGATAGCCTCGCCAACAGGGTATCAGCAGCTGAGGAGAGAATCGGAGTACTGGAAGATGAGATGCAGAAAAGCTCAACACAACAGAAGAAATTGGAAAAGAACATTAAGACAAACGAACAGGCAATGGAAAATGTACTCAAGGCATGCGAAGAGATGAAAATAGAAGTCTTTGATAAACTCAACAGAAACAACATAAGAATCATTGGAGTCCCAGAAACCCAGGAAGGAGATCTCCAAGAAGAATCAACTGTCAAAGACATCATCAAAGAGATACTCCCAGAGTTAAAGCCTACATGCAATCAAATACTGCATGCCCGAAGAATACCAGCTAAAAGAGACCCAAAGAAAAACACCCCAAGACACATCCTCGTTACAATGACAAATCCCATAGATAGGGATAGAATACTGAAAGCAGCAAGATCAAAAAGGGAAATTACATTCAAAGGAGCATCCCTAAGACTTACAGCAGACATGTCACAAGAAACTCTCAAGGCCAGAAGACAGTGGTTGGATATTGTGACAAGATTGAATGAAATGAATGCCTCCCCAAGAATACTGCACCCAGCCCGACTCACATTCAGGTTTGGAGGAAGAATACACAGCTTCACGGATAAACAACAGCTCAGAAACTTCACAGAAGATAAAGCAGCCTTAAAGGAAAAACTGACAGGTCTACTCTAAGACAAGAGAGACCAACAAACACAGCAAACTTATCTACAAAGATGACATTAAATCCTATGACAATCGGGCCCGGAGAGATAGCACAGCGGCGTTTGCCTTGCAAGCAGCTGATCCAGGACCAAAGGTGGTTGGTTCAAATCCCGGTGTCCCACATGGTCCCCTGTGCCTGCCAGGAGCTATTTCTGAGCAGACAGCCAGGAGTAATCCCTGAGCACCGCCGGGTGTGACCCAAAAACAAAAAAAAAAAAAAAAAAAAATCCTATGACAATCATCTCCCTCAATGTCAATGGACTAAATTCACCAATTAAAAGACACAGAGTGGCAAAATGGGTCAAAAAGATGAATCCAACCTTTTGCTGCCTACAAGAAACACATCTGAATAGTCAGAACAAACATAGACTCAAAATCAAAGGTTGGAAGAAAATTATCCAAGCAAACAACACCCTGAAAAAAGCTGGGGTGGCCATATTAATATCAGATGACACCAACTTTATACTCAGAAAAGTGGTAAGGGACAAAGATGGACACTATGTACTAATCAAGGGATATGTGCAACAGGAAGAAATCAGACTATTAAACATATATGCACCCAATGAGAGACCAGCAAATTATCTAATACAATTACTGACAAATCTGAAAGAAGAAATCAATAATAACACAATCATTGTGGGAGACTTCAACACAGCCCTATCAACACTTGATAGGTCAACCAGACTGAAACCCAACAAAAACATACTAGCCCTGAAAAGTGTTATGGAAGAAAGAGGACTAGTAGATATATACAGGACACTCCATCCCAAAAAACCTGGATACACATTCTTTTCCAATGTACATGGGTCATTCTCCAGAATAGACTACATGCTGACACATAAAACATACCTCCATAAAATCAAGAGGATAGAAATCTTGCAGGCTACCTTTGCTGACCACAAAGCTCTGAAATTAGATGTGAACTACAAAGCCACACAGAAGAAAAACTTTAACAATTGGAAATTAAACACCCTGCTACTGAACAACCAGTGGGTCCGAGATGAAATCAAAAAGGAAATCAAAACTTTCCTGGAAACAAATGATAATGAAGACACAAACTGCCAGAATCTATGGGACACAGCAAAAGCAGTCCTGAGAGGAAAATTTATAGCTCTACAAGCACACATCAGGAAGGAAGAAGGAGCATACCTGAATAACTTAATGGCGCAGCTTAAACAATTAGAAAATGACCAACAGAATGAACCAAAAATAGGGAGACAGAAGGAAATAATAAAGCTGAAAGCGGAACTCAATGAAGTGGAAAACCAAAAAGCAATCCGAAAGATCAACGAAAGCAGAAGCTGGTTCTTTGAAAAAATAAACAAGATTGATAGACCATTGGCAAAACTCACAAAGAAAGAGAGAGAGAGAAATCTGATAACCCGTATTAGAAATGAAAAGGGGGAGATCACAACAGAAATTGCAGAGATCCAAAGGATAATCAGAGGCTACTTTGAGAAACTTTATGCTACAAAACATGAGAACCTAGAAGAAATGGAAAAATTCTTGGACACTTATAACCTTCCACATTTAAGTAAGGAGGATGTAGCATATCTAAACACCCCCATCACTACTGAGGAAATTGAAACTGTAATCAAACATCTACCAAAAAAGAAAAGCCCAGGCCCAGATGGTTTTCCTAATGAATTTTTTCAAATCTTTCAAGAGGAGCTACTACCAATCCTAGCCAGACTCTTCCATGAAATTGAAAAAAAGGGAACTCTCCCAAACAGCTTTTATGAAGCCAACATTACCTTGATACCAAAACCAGACAGAGATGCTGCCAAAAAAGAAAATTACAGACCAATATCCCTGATGAATGCTGATGCAAAGATCTTCAACAAAATCCTGGCAAATAGGATCCAATGCATCATCAAGAAGATCATACACTACGACCAAGTAGGCTTCATCCCAGGAATGCAAGGATGGTTTAACATCCGTAAATCTATTAACATCATACACAACATCAACAACAAGAAAAATAAAAATCACATGATCATATCAATAGATGCAGAGAAAGCATTTGATAAGGTCCAACACCCATTCTTGATCAAAACTCTCAGCAAGATGGGAATGGAAGGAACCTTTCTCAATCTAGTTGAAGCCATCTACCACAAGCCAATGGCAAATATTATCCTCAATGGAGAAAAACTAAAAGCCTTTCCTCTAAATTTGGGTACAAGACAAGGCTGTCCTCTCTCACCACTCCTCTTCAATATAGTACTGGAAGTTCTTGCTATAGCGATCAGGCAAGAAAAAGATATCAAGGGAATTCAGATAGGAAAGGAAGAAGTCAAACTCTCATTGTTTGCAGATGATATGATACTCTACTTAGAAAACCCTAAAGACTCTACCAAAAAGCTTCTAGAAATAATAGATTCATATAGCAAGGTGGCAGGCTACAAAATCAACCTACAGAAATCAATGGCCTTTTTATACACAAATAATAATAGGGAGGAGATGGAAGTCAGGAAAGCAATCCCATTCACAATAGTGCCACACAAACTCAAATATCTTGGAATCAACTTGACCAAAGACGTGAAGGACCTATACAAAGAAAACTATAAAGCCCTGCTCCAAGAAATAAGAGAGGACACACGGAAATGGAAACACTTACCCTGCTCATGGCTTGGCAGGATTAACATCATTAAAATGGCAATACTCCCCAAAGCATTATACAGATTTAATGCGATCCCCTTAAACATACCCATGACATTCTTCAAAGAAGTGGATCAAACACTTATGAAGTTCATCTGGAACAATAAACATCCTCGAATAGCTAAAGCACTCCTAGGGAAAAGGAAAATGGGAGGCATTACTTTCCCCAACTTTAAACTGTACTACAAAGCAATAGTTATTAAAACAGCATGGTATTGGAATAAAGACAGACCCTCAGATCAGTGGAATAGGCTTGAGTTCTCAGAGAACATTCCCCAGGCATACAATTACCTAATTTTTGACAAAGGAGCAAGAAATCCTAAGTGGAGCAGAGAAAATCTCTTCAACAAGTGGTGCTGGCAGAACTGGTTAGCGACTTGCAAAAAAGCGAACATAGACCCCCAGTTAACATCATGTACGAAGGTAAAATCCAAATGGATTAAAGACCTTGATATCAGACCAGATACCATAAGGTATATAGAACAACATGTCGGTAAAACACTCCATGACATTGAGACTAAAGGTATCTTCAAGGAGGAAACTGCACTTTCCAAACAAGTGGAAGCAGAGATTAACAGATGGGAATACATTAAACTGAAAAGCTTCTGCACCTCAAAAGAAATAGTGCCCAGGATACAAGAGTCACCCACTGAGTGGGAGAAACTATTCACCCAACATCCTTCAGATAAGGGGCTAATATCCAAAATATACAGGGCACTGACAGAACTTTACAAAAAAAAAACATCTAATCCCATCAAAAAATGGGGAGAAGAAATGAACAGACACTTTGATAAAAAAGAAATACAAATGGCCAAAAGACACATGAAAAAATGCTCCTCGTCACTAATCATCAGAGAAATGCAAATCAAAACAACGATGAGATACCACCTCACACCACAGAGATTGGCGCACATCACAAAGAATGAGAACAATCAGTGCTGGCGGGGATGTGGAGAGAAAGGAACTCTTATCCACTGCTGGTGGGAATGCCGTCTAGTACAGCCTCTATGGAAAGCGATATGGAGGTTTCTTCAAAAACTGGAAATTGAGCTCCCATTCGACCCAGCTATTCCACTCCTAGGGATATACCCTAGGAGCACAAGAATACAATACAAAAACCCCTTCCTCACACCTATATTTATTGCAGCACTATTCACAATAGCCAGGCTCTGGAAACAACCAAGATGCCCTTCAACAGACGAATGGCTAAAGAAATTGTGGTACATATACACAATGGAATATTATGCAGCCGTCAGGAGAGATGAAGTAATGAAATTTTCCTATACATGGATGTACATGGAATCTATCATGCTCAGTGAAATAAGTCAGAGGGAGAGAGAGAGACGCAGAATAGTCTCACTCATCTATGGGTCTTAAGAAAAATAAAAGTCATTTTTGTAACAATCCTCAGAGACAATTAGAGGAGAGCTGGAACACCAGCTCACTCCATGAAGCTCACCACAAGAGTGGTGAGCACAGTTATAGAAATAACTACACTGAGAATTACCATAATCAAGTGAATGAATGAGGGAACTGGAAAGCCTGTCTGGAGTACAGGTGGGGGTGGGGTGGGATGGAGGGAGATTTGGGACTTTGGTGGCGGGAATGTTGCACTGGTGAAGAGGGGTGATCTTTATAGGACTGAAACCTTATCACAATCATTTATGTAATCAAGATATCCAAATAAAGAGAAAAAAAAAAAGAAAACAATCCCATTCACAATAGTGCCACACAAACTCAAATATCTTGGAATCAACTTTACTAAAAATTTTAAGGACCTATACAAAGAAAACTGAAAAACTCTGCTCCAAGAAATAAGAGAGGACACGCGGAAATGGAAGCACATACCCTGCTCATGGATTGGCAGGATTAACATCATCAAAATGGCAATACTCCCCAAAGCATTGTACAGATTTAATGCGATCCCTCTAAAGATACCCATGACATTCTTCAAAGAAATGGATCAGGCACTTTTAAAATTCATTTGGAACAATAAACACCCTACAATAGCTAAAGCAATCATTGGAAAAAAGAATATGGGAGGAATTACTTTTTCCAACTTTAAACTGTACTACAAAGCAATAGTTATCAAAACAGCATGGTATTGGAATAAAGACAGGCCCTCAGATCAGTGGAATAGGCTTGAATACTCAGAGAATGTTCCCCAGACATACAATCACCTAATTTTTGATAAAGGAGCAAGAAATCCTAAATGGAGCAAAGAAAGCCTCTTCAACAAGTGGTGTTGGCACAACTGGCTAGCCACTTGCAAAAAATTGAACTTAGACCCCCAGCTAACATCATGTATGAAGGTTAAATCTAAATGTATGAAAGATCTCGATATCAGACCCAAAACCATAAGATGTACAGAACAACATGTAGGTAAAACACTCCAGGACATTGAGACTAAAGGAATCTTCAAGGAGGAAACTGCACTCTCCAAGCAACTGAAAGCAGAGATTAACAGATGGGAATATATTAAACTGAGAAGCTTCTGCACCTCAAAGGAAATAGTGCCCAGGATACAAGAGCCCCCCACAGAGTGGGAGACACTATTCACCCAATACCCATCAGACAAGGGGCTAATCTCCAAAATATACAAGGCACTGACAGAACTTTACAAAAAAAAATCTAATCCCATCAAAAAATGGGGAGAAGAAATGGACAGACACTTTGACAAAGAAGAAATACAAATGGCCAAAAGACACATGAAAAAATGCTCCACATCACTAATCATCAGGGAGATGCAAATCAAAACAACTAGGAGGTACCACCTCACACCACAGAGACTGGCACACTTCACAAAGAATGAGAACAAGCAGTGTTGGCAGAGATGTGGAGAGAAAGGAACTCTTATTCACTGCTGGTGGGAATGCCATCTTGTTCAACCTTTATGGAAAGCAATATGGAGATTCCTCCAAAAACTGGAAATCGAGCTCCCATACAACCCAGCTATACCACTTCTAGGAATATACCCGAGGAACACAAAAATACAATACAAAAATCCTTTCCTTACACTTATATTCATTGCAGCACTATTTACCATAGCAAGACTCTGGAAACAGCCAAGATATCCTTCAACAGACGAATGGCTAAAGAAACAGTGGTACATATACACAATGGAATATTATGCAGCCTTCAAGAGAGATGAAGTCATGAAATTTTCCTATACTTTTATGTATATGGAATCTATTATGCTGAGTGAAATAAATAAGTCAGAGAAAGAGAGAAAGATGCAGAATGGTCTCACTCATCTATGGGTTTTAAGAAAAATGAAAGACATTCTTGCAATAATAACTTTCAGACACAAAAGAGAAAAGACCTGGAAGTTAAAACTCACCTCATGAAGCTCACCACAAACAGGCATGAGTTTAGTTAGAGAAATAACTACGTTTTGAACTATCCTAATAAAGAGAATGTAAGATGGAAGTAGAAGGCCTGTCTAGAGTACAGGTGGGAGTTGGGTGAGGAGGAGGGAGATTTAGGACATTGGTGATGGGAATGTTGCACTGGTGATGGGTGGTGTTCTTTACATGACTGAAAACCAAACACAATTATGTATGCAATAAATTTGTTTAAATAAAAAAAAGAAAAATAAATAAATTGCCTCTGGCTTGGGGGGGATCATATGGGATGCCGGGGAATCAAACCACGGTCCTTCCTTGGGTAGCACTTACAAGGCAGACACCTTACCTCTAATGCCACCTTATCAGCCCCAATTTTCTATTTTTTTAATTATGTTGTTTTTGGTCTTCCTAAAACAAATGTATTATGATCAGTTATGTCAACTATGTGATGCATTTTTTAAACAAAAATATTAAATAAACAATAAATAAAAATTAAACAAAAATCTTTAGAATAATTCTTAGTATGGTACCACATAAAAGAACCTGTATTATTAAGTACTTTTAGTCATTTATGATAGTCCAGTTAGTCCATGTGACTTCTTGGGATAGAAAAGAATCAATTGATCTATAATTTTTATTTTTTATTCATTTAATTATTTTTGGTTTGTGGGTCATACTAGGTGGTGATCAGGGGTTACTCCTGGCTCTGTGTTCAGAAATCACTCCTGGCAGGCTCGGGGGACCATATGGGATGCCAGGAATCAAACCTGGGTCCGTTCCGGGTCAGCAACATGCAAGGCAGACACCCTACCATTGTGCTATTCCTCTGGCCCCTTGTCATTAGATGCTAATGAAACTGCTTATTTGAGTTAAGCTGAAAGCCAAACTATATCTATATCTCTTTCTATATCTAACTATTAAAAATAGCTATTTGTAAGTGTATGTGCTTAGCAAGAAAAAGGAAAGCTAAAAATTGTGTTTACTAGGGGTCAGAGAGATAGCACAGGAATTAAGGTATATTTCTGGAATGTGGTTGACTCTAGTTTAATTCCTTGCAACACATGGTTACCCTGAGCATCACCTGGTACATCTCTGGAGCACTGACAGATGTGGTCCTGGAAGCCCTCTGTGCACCACTATAGTCACTCTGTGACCCCTAAAACCACAGGGTTCATGCAGAACTACATTCTTGTCTTGAATCACTGAACAGGTTCACTGAGAACTGCCAGAAGGGATCCCCCCAGCCCTCCTAAGAATTACTTGGTAGTTCCCTCCCCCACCATCCAAAAAATTTAATAATTGGTTTCTTTGTACTTTGGTGAGAAATATATGTTTTAGGTAATTAGAGAATGCAATGCAGTAATGAAAACTAAAATATGTAAAAAAAAAAAAGTGAAGATCTTAGTTTCTGAACTTAAAAATTAGTTCTCATATGTGGAAATGACCACATCCCACAGGCCTAAGTCAACTTTTGCATGTCCAAAAACAACTCTATACCGAGGATTGCGGATATGAACTTTTCATAATCACAATACTCGGGTACACAAATATTTGACTTTCTCTATGTTTCTATAATAAGAGGCATTAACTTTTGCAATCCTCAATTCAATGTGGCTTTAGAGATTTTAACTTTGTCCATTTGAAGTAAAACTTGATTACTTCTATATTTTTAATGAGTACATTATGGGTAAAAAACAAATTCAAGATTCCTTTCTGTTCTCACTTCTATCTAAGAGAGATATAACATGAAGAAGGCTTTTGTATTATCTAGAGAGGTGAATTTAATAGCTTAAATATGTTGTTCACAAGGTACTTCTGGGTCACCTTTACTATAAAAATGTAGACTATTTTTTAAATAAAGTTAGGCACACTCCATAAAAGTTTTACAACTCACTTAAAAACATAGAAGTGCTGTATATTTCAAGATGAAGATTTAAACTCTGGTTTTTTAGCAGAGTCTTGGGAGGCAGAAATTGCTGTGTCAACTAGTGTTGTGGTCTATATTTCATTACTGCTTTTATGTTTTTTTAAACGCCTCAAAAATAAAGTTTATTCAAAATGTCACACTTTGCCAGAAGCACATTATAGCCAAAGAATATATGATACCATTGCCGTTACTCTTATTTATTATGTTAGATTAGTTATGGACCCTCTGCCATAATATCTTGACTTATTAACACACTGCATACTAAAAAGTGTAATGAATGGTCTTACAATGAATGCTTCCAAAGTCTAGTCACCCATTCCTCTTTAGCTTTTTGTTCACAAGGAACTATAAAGAAGTATTGGATTTGTGCCTGAAATATCAACCTTTAAGAGCTTGAGCAAAGAAGAGTAATATCACAACACAGAAATTTTTTTAAGAATAGAAATAAAAATATATTTGCTCACATATGGATAAAGAAAAATGATTTAGAAAATTGAAATAAAAAATAAACAGAGAACTGAAATAATAAATAAAGAGGTAGTATTATCCCGGTCCTATACTTATGATGGAAGTATAGGCTTCCCCATTGTCTTTTGAGATTTTCTTGTGGGGTGTGGGTTCCCAGGCTCCTTTTCATCGCATACCCTGCCCTTCTTGAGATTGGTAAAAGATTTGCGACAGGGGAGTCTTGGGTAGAGTTCTTGCATTGGGAGTCCTTTTAGGGCTAAGTCCAGTATCCAGCAATAATCCACGTTAGGAAGGGTTGGTAGGGAGGGCCACACAGCATGAGTCAGCAGGGGTATTGGTTGTCTTTTCCGGCCTGAGACGAGGTGTGCGTTTGAGTGGGTGTCCCTTCGCTTGGGTGCTGGGTACTGGTTCGTTGGGGTACGAAGTCAGTCTTGATACCTAATAGATTAAGAACTGAGGGTAAAGAGTTTTAATAAAATGGAAAATCTGGATGGGATTGAGGAGTGAACGGATAGCCGGATTCTTAGAAGGGGGAAAGGGGAAAGTATATGGAAGGGGCAGAAAAGAAGAAAAGAGAAAATAAGATTAATTAGAAAAAGAGAAAGAAAAAAAAGAAGTAGTGAGAAGAGAGGAGAGAAGAGCGTGGGCATGTTATTTTGCTTGAATATGTTCGATGAGTAGGCCCCGTAGTATAAGTCTGTAGGTCACAGTTGCTGCTTCAGCGGTCTGGCTGGTCACATGCTTCAGGTCCTAAAAGAAGGTATAACCTAGAGTAAAAGGGTATGTTAAAGTGTTTTATCGAGGCGATTTCATACTGCAACCTGGGTATGGTATCTCGTGTAGCTTAGCTCCGTGGTGCCTCAGGTTGTCCATCCTTTGTATCCAAGAAAGCCTGTGGACAGAAAAGCTGAGAGGTTACTTTAAATATAGTAAGCTTAAGGCATTAACACATATTATTTTGAAGTGCTTCCGTTGGATTCAGTGATTTCTCATGGTATTCTTTATCTGTAATCTTGTATAAAATCCCTAAGAGATTATTATGGGCCTTTGTAGTAACAGGCTGATTTAAATCTGTTCTCTCTACGCTGCTGTTTCTGCTGTTGCTGATTTCTTTATGGTATAATGTGTGGTCGAGAGTATATGTTGTTCCTCTTTCATGTGTTTTGGGCACTACTCCCCAGAATATGTGTAATGTTACAGTATTTGGAGTTTCTACCCTGTTTAATCCTATTATTTGATCTTTGAATATTAGTTGTATATATGGTGTAGTTTCTAGGTGCTTCAGAATAGTGCTACCATTCTGTGTTTATCTTTCATCTTCTGGCTTACTTTGTTTAGTTAGGAAATCCTTGCTTTTGCTTTCCCTCTCTCTTTCTCTTACTCTTGTAAGAGAGGAAGACAACAATCACCAGCTTGAAGAGAAAAAGGACTTGAATACCCACAACATTTACTTATTGAACTTTGTTTTCAAAATTCAAAGGACACAGATACAATACCAAGCTTATTTTAACAATATAGCACAATTTTATACATAATAATTTTAAAAAGCCATATATTTCTCATCAACATCTATAACAAATGAAATGTTTTTTGTTTGGGGACCAAACTCCTGGCTCTGTACTCAGGAATTGGGGACTATATGAAATGCCAGGGACCAAACCTGGGCCAGTTGCATGCAAAACAAGTACCTTATCCACTGTGTTATCTCTCAGGCCCCATAAAGTGAAATTTTAAAAGATAATTTAATCTCCACAAGATTCTCAACAAATACCAAGAACACTGGAAAAGAAGTTTAAAGGATTGTTTAAAACAAAAAATTTAAAACCTCAATTGGCATAAAATAGCAAACTGTCATTAGAATATCTTCTTTTAAATTATCATAATTAAAATGAGTTAAATAATCTCAGAAAGATTCCTTATATAATAAGAATGAAGGTACTTTATTACCTATAATCTTGCTAAATCAAGTTTTTCTGCCTCCTACAAAGCAATCTAAATCTTTCAGGATACTCTATCACCATAGAACCCAAGGATTCTTTTATACTGTAAAGAGAAATTTCAAAAGAACTTGTGATCCAACAGTTACCTGGAAACCAAACCTCTCATAATGGTTTGGATGTATTGCTCTGTTAGGGTGTGGAAAATATGGTAAAATTTAGTGGTGTGATATGAAGTTGGAGCTGCTTTTGAGTTTTCTCAAATAGAAGATAAATGTATCCATCAATAGCAAATAATATGAGGTAAATATCTTGTGTTTGATTGCTTAATATTATGCTGTGTAGCAGTAATCTGCTAACCACAGTTCTAATGAAATATAGCTGTGCAGCAAAAGATCATACATTACGAGAAATACATTTCTTTTCTGACATTAAGGAGAAAAACAGACCCAGCCCAACTGTACTTTAATAAGAGATGGAGAGCTATTGGAAAAGCATTTAATTTGGGTTCTTGGAAGACCATAACAAAAATGTTACTACCTTTCTGCTTACTACAAGCAAGGCAAAGTCTACAAAGTCCACCATCACCAGGAGTGTCATTAGAAAGGGTGCTCTGCACTTTGTGGCTTACTTCCCCTGCTAAATGATTCCAGCAGTCCCTCCTGTTAAATTACCAGCTACCTTCACCCCATTTCAACAACAATCTGGGTTCTGAGGATGGCAAAGTTTTCAGAGACTATTTGCCAGTTGGCTGTGCCAGAGAACTATGCCTCAGAGCTGTAGTTCAGGCTTGTCAAGCAGATGCATAGAAAAAGCTGCAGCCAGATGTGTACATTTTTCCAAAGTGGGGAAACTGGTTAGAGAGAGAGCATTACTTTACAGGAGGTGGGCAGTTCACCCCAAATAGCTCTGTCTTTCCCATCAGGGGTCCTACAGAAGCCCTCTTCTGTTAGTTGTGTGTGAAAGAAACTGCTTGGAATTGTTAAGAGCAAACAGTAGTTACAGAAGACAGTCTCCGGGGAAGCCCCTGTCTGTGATTCTCTTACGTAAACAACATAAAACAAAGCCCCTGGGTCTTGCCTTTTATCCAAATAAGTGGCAGAAAACTTTCCTTCACATGCAAGTGCTTGTTTGCTATTCTTCCTCTAGGTATTGCCACCACAGAAAGATGTTTTTTGTCCAGCTATATGAAGATTCCTTTCTTTGAGGGAAAAAAAAAATTAAACTTACTGTGTGGCTGTTGCCAACAGGAATCCTAAACCCATAATCTCATTTCTTCCTCCCCAAATACATCCATTCCATGTGAACTATTCCAAATCATGTTGCTGGTTCCCCGAGTTCATGCTTTAGTTTTGTTCTACTGCATTGGGAGAATGCCAGAAAAGATTTTATTTCTTCTCACCATGCCAAACCTTCCACTTCCCACTGTAGACTCAAAGTCTAAGGCTAAATAATCTGCTTCTTGTTAGCCTGATCCACTATCACCTAGAGCACATACGCAACTGTGTAAACAGTGACTACATATGTATTTCAAAATATTTAGAAGATATAAAATAGTTAAAAATGAAAAAAAAATGGTACCTCATGCTTGCATCCACTATTGCACCAAGTTATGTTGTAAATGGCAATGAAGAGAGAGTACATTTACCATGCAGACAGCTGACCTCAGTTTGATCTCCAGCACCCCCATCCATTCTCAAGAGTGACCCCTGAGCACAGACCTAGATTGGATCCCTTGAACACCATCAGAGATGGCTCAAAACCTCAACAGAAATAAATCCTCAAGAGAATTAAAACAGATAAATTGGAAATAATTGGAATGTTCAATATTGGGGCATTTTGATTATCATAAAACTATATATAACATAAAATATATGTCATTAGAAACCCTGAATCTCTTAGGTCATGGAAATTCCCTCTCTTCCCCCATACTTACTGTACCTATGCAACAACAACAACAACAACAACAAAAGGTGGGGGAACACCAAACCCTGCCACACCAGCACTCCCTCTTTTTCTTGTTTTGTTTTGTTTTTGATATTATGTTCCTTCTCCTTTTTCTTCGACTTTTTTCTTTCTTTGTCACTCTTGTGGTTATTATTTGGTGACTTTTTTTTTTTGGCTGGCTGCATTGTTTTTTTTTGTTTTTTTTGTTTTTATGAGGGCGGGAGTTGCTACCAAATTTTTTCTTTTTTTTTATCCTTTTTTTTTTCTCCAACAGAATCACATAACTTGAATCATTCAGCCTCATAAATTGAGGGAGGAAAAGGATGGTACCAGGACCAGTCATATGAACATGTAGTGGAAATAAAAATGATCAGACTTGAACACCAAACCCAAAGTCAATGACAACAGAATAGATACCCAATCTACAACAAGCTATAAAGTGGAGATCAGTTACACTAGTATTCTGGGGGATAAAGGAGGGAGATAGGGTATACATGCTGGGAACAGGTGTGGAGGAAGGACAACACTGATGGTGGAATGCCCCTCATTCATTGTCACTATGTACCGTAAATATTAATGTGAAATATTTGTAATGCACTTTGGTCACAATAAAAAATATTTTGGAATAGATTTTCCTTTATTAATCTGTTCCATAGCTGCAATGATTTCACAGAAACTGGATAGGTGTTCTCTTTGTCAATTCCCTTTATCTCCCTCTCTCACCCACTATTCATAAGGTAACTTTAGTTCTATTAATATCCATCAATTTCTCCTATTTTTGTCTATTTATCAAACTTATAACATTATATTGCATAGAGGTGTGATAATCCAAAGTCATTTTTCCTCTGACATCTCTTTAAGAGTCTTCCTTTTAATCTTTTTTATTTTTTGGCAAAGAGCAAAATATAGTGTATTTTTATAGCTAAATAGCGTTCCATTGTACAAATGAATCAAATTTTCATTATCCAATCATCTATCACTGGGAACTCCATTTTTTCTATATATTTTTTTAATTTTTATTTTGATCATAATGGCTTACATATCTTTCACAGTAGTATTTTAGGTACATATCAACATTGAATCAGGGGAATACCCATCATCATATTGGTCACAATAAAAATTTATTGGAAAAAACATGTGTTATTAACATAGAAAATGCAAAAGAAAGTGGGAATTTATTAAGTGAATAAGTATTATTAAATACTAATTACTCTTCAAGTTATACATAAAAATATAACAAAATTTAATAGTATCTCAATTAGTGAACTTATGAATACTTTGAAACATGTTCATATTTGCTCTCTTTTGTATTTGATGCAGTAGGAAATACAGCTTTTCTTAGGAAAAAGAGCATTACATTAAAATCAGAATTGTGGAGATGCTAAGAATAAATAAAATATTTTACTAAGTCAAAGAATAAAACCCAGAAATCTTGGTATAAGTGCTATCAATGATAGAACATATATCACCATAGTCAGGCAGAGGAAAAATTTGAAAATTTTAATAAAAGGTTTTCATTTTTAAAAAAAACTCCAGTCTCAAAACAATTCATCCTTATCCTCATCCCACTGTCATTTATACTAACCCTGAACTCTTCTATTCATGTGACATGATTTATTGATCAAGCAAAATTTTATTGGGTGGTAACTTAGAAGCCCTTTTTACCTCTCCTTTCTACATCTATTTGAGGTAAATTTGACCAATTATTTGTCTCTTCCTCCTTTAGATAACTGCTCTTTCTCTCGCTCCTTTCTGACAGTTGCTCTGCATCTTTCAATTAATCTGACTTCTCTTTTTGCAATGACTGGATGAAAAAATGTCAGATAATTCAAGTTAGCAATAAATTTTTCACATTTATTTGGTCATTGTAATTGGGAAAAAGATAAGAATGTGACCCCAAATAGGCTAAGAACACTTCTCTGGGGTTTTTTTCCCCTCACTATGTTAATAAAAGAACACTCCTCGCTGGAGCATTAGTACAGTAATTGGACACTTGCCTTGTATGTGGCTGACCAGGCTGACCCAATATCCCATATGTCATCTGGAATACTACTAGGTATGATCCCTGAGAGACAGGCATAGCCTTGGAGTGTGGCCAAAAATGGAACAAAATGAAAAAAAAAAGTATAATCATGTCCCTCCAGTTAAAGAATTGTGAATAAACAAGCCTAAAAGTCATTGAGAGAGAGAAAATGAAAGATCAATAAGATGATAAGATGATATAAGACAACAAGCTAAAATATTAAGAATACAGATATGCCTCTGATATGGGGAAAAGTTCAGCTGGTCTTCAGATTTATATTTCGGATTTCCCTACGTTAACTCTTCTTTCTGGTGCTCTAATTTTTTGATTACATGAGAAATCTGTAGACATTATGTACAGCATATATTGCTGTTTAGAGAACTTTCAAGGTTTGACCTATAAAGTCAAATGCTTTCTTGTGGTATTTATACATTATAGAATACTATACTAAGAAAGAAAAAACTATGCAATTTGTTTGTGACATGGATGGAACTAGAAAATTTCATGCTGAGGGGGGTTAGTCAGGAGAGGAACAGTATAGAATGATCTCTCATATGTGGGACTTACATATAAAACACGTTATCAATAAAGAGCTAACATCATAAAATGGGAGCATTCATCCACAGAACTGTTTTTTTTTTTAGGGGAGAGAGGTTGAGAGTTGAAAGGGAAGGGTCTTAGTGATGTCTGGGACAAAGGAAGGTTACTTGTGATGGGTGTGGTGTTGGAATTATATATACATAAAACTATCATTAAAGCATTTTAAATCATAGTACTTCAATAAATAAAGATTAAAAATAAACAAACAAGCAAAAAACAAAGTCAAATGTTCCAGTAGGATAATGGAGGAGCTTTGTCTCTTGGAATTACACTCCATTTTTAGCTTTTAATATTTTAATTCAATATTAATTAAACCAGAATTTACAGAATACCTAGAACATAGTCTCTTCTTCATGCTGAAGTCTTATAAACTGAAATCATGAATGTGTGTACTTTTTTCATGTTTGATTTTATAAAACTCTATTTTATAAAATAGAAGAGCCCAGAATTGTGAAAATGCAACATATCTTTAGTGGAAGGTTTACAAATGACCACAAGATGGGGCTATTAAGCAATGAAAGTAAAACTTTGCAGTATTAAAAAGAATATAATATTCTCCAGTATCTTCAAGAGAACATTAAATCTTTCCTCACTTAAAAGAAAAAAAAAATAGGGGCTGGAGAGATAGCATGGAGGTAAGGCGTTTGCCTTTCATGCAGGAGGTCATCGGTTCGAATCCCGGCGCCACATATGGTCCCCCGTGCCTGCCAGGAGCAATTTCTGAGCCTGGAGTCAGGAATAACCCCTGAGCACTGCCGGGTGTGACCCAAAAACCGCACGCATGCACACACACACACACACACACACACACACACACACACACACACACACACACACAAATAGATAAAATAAGGGCTAGGGTAATAGCACAGTGGGTAGGGTGTTCACTTTGCTCAAGGCCAACCCAGGTTTGATCTCCAGCATCCCATACGGTCCCCTGAGCCTGCCAGGAGGGATTTCTGAGTGCAGAGCCAGGAGTAACTCCTGAGTCCCACTATGTGGCCTGAAAAACAAAAATAAAAATAAATTTTAAAAAAGAAAATACTCTATGAATATTTATACTCTAAACTCTTCATAAAATAAAAGTTTATAAGAAATTCATTTATAAGGAGAAAAGGATAATCAGAGTAGAATGCTTTGGATATAATGGAGAGTGTAACAAAGAAAGGGTGATTTTTGGAGCATTGTTCTAAAATTGATTAGGATAGTGATTTCATAAATCTGTGCATATACTAAAAAAACATTCACTTATATACTTTTTTTTTTTACACACACACACAAAGAAATCTGAGAAATTCCTTATAAAAGCCTAGTTATTCCCATTAGGGGAAATAAGACTCATCAAGGCTGCTTTTTGGTTCGCCCCGATTCTTTCATCCTTGTTCCTCTATTTCCTCAGTACAAAAGGCCATAATATACAATGGAAACGTATCAATTCAGATTTCCACATCTTCTTTATTAAATTTTAAAAACAAATGAATGGCCTTTGACATTTTTCAACATGCCCTTGCTTCCCAGACTTTTCTATCTCCATCTAAATTAAATCATTGCTCTCATTCCTCTTTATTTCAGATTATAGTTCAAATATAGAGACAACTTTTTTTATCAATAGCAGATCACCACTCTCAGAAAATTCAGGAGAAAGGGGAGTTCTCCAAGAGTCACTTTGCCTTCTCAAAGACCTTGGTAATGTGACAAGGTGGTGCATGGGTCAGGCTAATTGGAGAGGGCCAACCTATGCATGGCAGAAAGTGGCGGGCCCATCGAATACCCCAGGACAGCTAAAAAGAAGGTGTCTGTCCTCCTCACTTTAGCTGCATAATATAGTTTATATGGCACCAACTCAAAACCAGAAGCACTGGGGGGAAAAAATGGAAAACCTAAATATAAATCTTAGAAATTACTCTGACCTTGGCTTTAAAGACAGCCCAGAGCTATGACAAGAAGCCATGAAGATTGTGTTCTTAAAAGCCATATTTCATCTGCATGCAGACTCTCAATAAAACCACATACTGAAAATGTGCATCTTGGCAACTCTTCAACAGTAAAATCATCATATTTAGTTCTGGTTATTCTGGACATTAGATGTCTATAAAAAGGTTTCTTTCTGAAATCCCTCAGATAACATGTTAGGGTTTATCAACTGGATTAATAGCAATATTTTGGCAAATCTTTTATTATTATAATGCATTTAATGATGATTTTTGGCAAGAATTCAAGGATAAGGCAGCAAAATGTTGCATTTAAGTATAATATACATATTTAAAATTCATCACAATAAACTAATACCTTCTTTTGAAAAAATATTAGCTGGAGTACCAAAAGAATATATATACTTTAAAACTTTAGTAATTAAATCCAAAATTAAATAGTATTGTTCTGTAATTTTTTACATATGTTAGAATTGTAATATTTGAAAATTTCAATATCAAAGGACTTAGGGGATCTTCATATGCATTTCAAATATATTTCAAGGATAACTCTTAAACTGTGATTTCAAAGACTATTAAACTGGGTAAAAATAAATGATGCTTTTGTATAGTTAGGTAATTTTCTAAAGAACAGCTGCCACCAATTAAACAACACATACTTTTTAATGTCTCTTGAGGGTTATTTCAATGTTCCTCCAGTGAACTGAAAAAATATGGAAAAATGGACTTTATTCACTACTATAAACTATTGAAAGAACATTTGAAATGGTGTTTAATACCTGCAAAGTCAGGAACAATCAAAGGTTTAAAGTTTCACTGTAAAGATTGGTAAATAATACTGATTACAGGTCTTATTCAAATAGAAAATAATGAATATGTGATGAAAGGAGAATAATGACCAAAATTGCTTTTAATCTTGGAATTGTGCCTATTGATTGGCCTAGAAATAATGCTGCTAATCCTATGGTAAGAAAGCCAAATGCTTGAGAAAGTCATTAACTTTGAAGGAACAGGACACCCATTTCATTGTACTAGTACAATATTTTATTGAGTAAAACTTACAAGCCACTGTGTATTTAGGAAAAATTCCAGTGTTAACTAAAGTCAAATAACATTCCTCTATACTCCTCTATAATATGTGAAAACTATTAAGGTACTCTTTATAATTCATCAAACATTTGCGGAACACCTACTGTATGTCTGGCACACTAAAAATCAAATAAGTAATTGAGCCTTTTAAAAGATAATTACTAATCCACATTAGCTTATTTCTAATAAGCTGAAGAAGTTAATGACCTTCACAAAGCAGTAAATTTATACTTCAGGCCTGTGTTCCTAAAACACTCTAGCAAGTTTCATGAACAAACTTTTTGTTTGTTTTTGGGCAACAGTCCGGTGCTGTTCAGATGTTACTGCTGGCACTACTCTAAGGGATCATTACTGGTGGGGCTGGGGGTAGAATCAGTGTGAACTGCTTGCAAGGAAAATACCTTACCAACTGCCCTATTTCTCTGGCTTGTTGGCATTTTTTTTTTTTGGCATATGTTTTCTAAATAGGAGTTCAAATCCTGAAACTACGGGTTCCCTGAGCACTACACTAGGACCAGCCTCTGACACTGCTGTGTAGTTCTAAAAAAGAAAAGACACAGTCTTCTTTTAGGAAGTGGGTAGATTTATTCTCCATGGTACTTGGGGACTACCAGGGCCACATTTAGCACTGTTCAGAGACCATGCAGTTGGGGTGGATAAGGACCAATCTCAGGACCTCCTATATGAAAATTTATATATGTATGTATGTATGTATATATATATATATATATATATATATATATATATATATATATATATATATATATATATATATATATATATATATCCTCTGCCACTTGAGTCACATTCCCGACCCTGAACACTGGACCTTTCAAAACCACAAACTCTGGCAAAGGAGAGAATAGAGGGGAAGAGACACTCGCATGTATTCAATTCAGGTTTAATTCCTAGCACCACATACAGTTAGTTCCCTGAACCCTGCTAAGTATGATCCCTGAGCCCAGAGCCCAAAGTAATCCCTGAGCTCTACCAGGTGTGGCCACCAAAAACAAAACAATAAATAAATTAATAAAAGTCAGAATTTTCTCATCTTTAGGAAAATCTCAGAGGATTTGAATTTGAAATAGCATCCATTGCTCATTAATTTTGCTTTAGGGCCCAGTTTTTAATTATAAGTTAAAATTATATACTTTTAAATCTACTTCTGAGACCTTAACTATGTTATTCGATTCTTTTTTTTTTTTTTTTTTTTTTTTGGTTTTTCAGAACACACCGTTTGATGCTCAGGGGTTACTCCTGGCTAAGTGCTCAAAACTTGTCCCTGGCTTGGGGAGACCATATGGGACACCAAGGGATCCAACCGTGGTCCTTCCTTGGCTAGCGCTTGCAAGGCAGACACCTTATCTCTAGCGCCACCTCGCCGACACCATAAATTTTTTTAATATATATTTTATTTAAACAACTTGATTACATACAAAATTGTGTTTAGGTTTCAGCAATGTAAAGAACAACACCCATCACCAATGCAACATTCCCATCTCCAATGTCCCAAATCTCCCTCCTCCCACCCTACCCCCACCTGTTCTCTAGACAGGCTTTCTATTTCCCTCAGACATTCTCATTCTTAGGATAGTGCACAATGTGTTATTTCTCTAAATAAACTCATCCCTGTTTGTGGTGACCTTTATGAGGTGGGCTGTAACTTCCAGCCCTCCTCTCTTTTGTGTCTGAAAATTATTATTGCAAGAATGTCTTTCATTTTTCTTAAAACCCATAAATGAGTGAGACCATTCTCTCTCTCTCTCTCTCTCTCTCTCTCTCTCTCTCTCTCTCTCTCTCTCTCTCTTTCTCTCTCTGACTTATTTCACTCAGCATAATAGATTCTATGTATATTCATGTATAGGAAAATTTCATGACTTCATCTCTCCTGACAGCTGCATAATATTCCATTGTGTATATGTACCACTGTTTCTTTAGCCATTCATCTGTTGAAGGGCATCTTGATTGTTTCCAGATTCTTGCTATAGTAAATAGTGCTGCAATAAATATAGGTGTAAGGAAGGGATTTTTGTATTGTATTTTTGTGTTCCTAGGGTATATTCCTAGGACTGGTATAGCTGGATTGTATGGGAGCTCGATTTCCAGTTTTTGGAGGAATCTCCATATCGCTTTCCATAAAGGTTGAACTAGATGGCATTCCCACCAGCAGTGGATAAGAGTTCCTTTCTCTCCACATCCCCGCCAACACTGCTTGTTCTCATTCTTTGTGATGTGTGCCAATCTCTGTGGTGTGAGGTGGTTCCTCATAGTTGTTTTGATTTGCATCTCCCTGATGATTAGTGATGTGGAGCATTTTTTCATGTGTCTTTTGGCCATTTGTATTTCTTCTTTGTCAAAGTGTCTGTCCATTTCTTCTCCCCATTTTCTGATGGGATTAGATGTTTTTTTCTTGTAAAGTTCTGTAAGTTCCTTGTATATTTTGGAGAATAGCCCCTTATCTGATAGGTATTGGGTGAATAGTTTCTCCCACTCAGTGTGGGGCTCTTGTATCCTGGGCACTATTTTCTTCGAGGTGCAGAAGCTTCTCAGTTTAATATATTCCCATCTGTTATTCTCTGCTTTTACTTGCTTGGAGAGTGCAGTTTCCTCCTTGAAGATGCCTGTAAGTCTCAATGTCCTGGAGTGTTTTACCTACATATTGTTCTGTATATCTTATGGTTTTGGGTCTGATATCGAGGTCTTTAAACCATTTGGATTTTACCTTCATACAAGATGTTAACTAGGGGTCTAAGTTCAATTTTTTGCAAGTGGCTAGCCAATTGTGTCAACACCACTTGTTGAAGAGGCTTTCTTTGCTCCATTTAGTATTTCTTGCTCCTTTATCAAAAATTAGGTGATTGTATGTCTGGGGAACATTCTCTGAGTATTCTAGCCTATTCCACTGATCTGAAGTCTGTCTTTATTCCAATACCATGCTGTTTTGATAACTATCGCTTTGTAGTAAAGCTTAAAGTTGGGGAAAGTAATTCCTCCCATATTCTTTTTACCAATGATTGCTTTAGCTATTCTAGGATGTCTATTGTTCCAAATAAATTTCAAAAGTGCCTGATCCACTTTTTTGAAGAATGTCATGGGTATCTTTAGAGGGATCGCATTAAATCTGTACAATGCTTTGGGGAGTATTGCCATTTTAATGATGTTAATCCTGCCAATCCATGAGCAGGGTATGTGTTTCCATTTCCGCATGTCCTGTCTTATTTCTTGGAGCAGTTTTATAGTTTTCTTTGTATAGGTCCTTCACATTTTTAGTCAAGTTGATTCCAAGATATTTGAGTTCTGTGGCATTATTGTGAATGGGGTTGTTTTCTTAATGTCCATTTCTTCCCTATTATTGGTGTATAGAAAGGCCATTGATCTTTGTGTGTTAATTTTGTAACTTGCCACATTGCTATGTGAGTTTATTATTTCTAGAAGCTTTTTGGTAGAGTCTTTAGGGTTTTCTAAGTAGAGTATCATGTCATCTGCAAACAGCGAAAGCTTGACTTCTTCCTTTCCTATCTGGATTCCCTTGATATCTTTTTCTTGCCTAATTGCTATAGCAAGGACTTCCAGTACTATGTTGAACAGGAGTGGTGAGAGAGGACAGCCTTGTCTTGTGCCAGAATTTAGAGGGAAGTCTTGGTAGATGGCCTTAACTATATTGAGAAAGGTTCTTTCCATTCCCATCTTGCTGAGAGTTTTGATCAAGAATGGGTGTTGGGGTCCAGGGTTCAAGGCTGGATGAATGGTATCTAATCACCTGAAGTCTAAGTTGATTCCACATGACATATTTTCAGGGTAGGAGATATCCCTGTATTGTAAACAACTATGAGTTCTTATCTCTAGTAGACAAGAGCTCTTTTTTTTAATGTAAGATTTCCCCTTTATTTAGTGTGCCTTTGCAGGGAGAAATGGTGCTACCTTATATTGTCGGTGTATTTGGGGGTGGACAGAGGGGATAACAGAAACAGGTCACATACCCAAAAATGATTAAAAAAAAAAGGAATAAAAATGTATCAGCTCACAAATGTATATGTGGGACAGACATTTAAAAAAATAACTTAATTAATTTAAAAAGAAAAGAAAAGAAAAGAAATAAAATGAGTTAGCGAAGTTTTTAAAGGACCAAAGTGGTGCAAAAGACTATCTTACATTTGGGGGAAAGCAGGTAAAGCGGTGCTATATTACAGGTCTTATGCCTATGTTGGAAGTACAGTTTTTCCCATTGTCTTTTGGGTTTTTCTTGTGGTGCATGGGTTCCCAGGCATCTTTCTATCACACCCCTGGCCTTCTTCAGATTGGTAAAAATTTGCGGCAGGGAGGTCTTGGAAGAGTTCTTGCTTTGGAGATACTTTTGGACCTAGGTCCAGTTTCAAGAAACAGTCCACGTTAGGGGGAGTTGGTAGGGAGGGCCTCGCATCATGAGTCCGCAGGGGAGTTGGCTGTCTTTTCTTGCAGGAGACGAGGTGTGGGTTTGACTGGGTGTCCCCTCGCCTGGGTGCTGGGTACTGGTTCGTTGGGTAGGAGGTCGATCTTGATGCCTGATAGATTAAGGACTGAGGGTGAAGAGTTTTAATATGGTGGGAGATCTGGATGGGATTGAGGTGTGAGGGGATAGTTGGATTTCTGGAGGGGAGAAAGGGGAAGGTATATGGGAGGGGTATGAAGGGAGAGAAAAGAGAAAATAGCTTAGAAAGAAAGGGAGAAGAGAAAGGGAAAAAAAGCAAAGAGAAGAAAAGAAAAGAGAAAAGTGAAAGGGGGAAAAGAGAAAAAAAAAAGTAGAGCCTGTAGTTTAAGTCTGTACATCTCAGTTGCTGCTTCGGTGGTCTGACTGGTCACGTGCTTCAGTTCCTAAAAGAAGGTGTAACCTAGAGATAAAGTGTATGTCAAAGAGTTTTCTCGGGGCCATCTCGTAGTGCAAGCAAGGTATGGTATCTCGCGTGGTATCCCGAGTTGCCGTCTTAGTTTGTCCGCCCTTTGTATCCAAGGGCGCCTGTGAACAGAAAAGCTGAGAGGTTATTTAAAATATAGTAAGATAAAGGCATTAAAACATAGTGTTATGGTATGTTTCCATTGCAGTCAGTGATTTCCCATGGTGTTCTATACGTGTGTTCCTGTATACGATCTCTAAGGGATTATTGTGGGCCTTTGTTGTAGAAGTCTGATTACATACCTGTTCTCTCTATGTTGCTGTTTCTTTTGTTGTTGTTTTCTTTGTGGTATAATGTGTAGTTAAGAGTTCGTGTTGTTCCTTTTTCATGTATTTTGGACACTGCTCCCAAGTATATGTTGACTATTACAGTGTTTGGAGATTCTACCCTGTTAAACACTTTTATTTGGTTGTTAGGTATTAGTTGTGTATAAAATATATGTTCTAGGTGCTTCAGAATAATGCTACCATTCTGTGTTTATCTTTTGTCTTCTGACCCCAGACATAGAAACGGCACAGTTCCTCACAACAGCTACAAGAAACAAATCCCAGCCGGGACAGCCTTAATACTGTGGGGCCACCAACAAGGACCAGCTCTAACATGATATCCTGACAACGAGGAAAATGTGAACAACTTGACCTTAGAACAGATTAGCCTACCTTACCAGCCAATGACAAGACAAAACCAGAAGACTTGTCACCCTTTGGTAGGTCCAAAAGCCAAGATCGTGAGTTATAGATGACTGGCTGCCAGAACCATGACCAGACTGTATATATCTTGGGACCAATAAAAAAGCCCTAGTTTAGGGTTTGAACTATGACCTGCACAATAATTATGATCCCCAGTTCCAAAGGTCTGGCAGAGACAATTGTAACGGAATGGGGCTTCGGGAAGCATAAAGAAAGACGCTATCCTAGGCGCCATCCCAGGTTCAACACAAAGACCAAGATCTCCAACCACAGAAGATGGATTAAAATGACACTGAGGGAACGGAACCTCAAGAACCACAAAGACGGACTTCATCATAAGTCCCACCACAGGATCCGTGCAGATACAGAGACCTCTAGACACAGAGGTCTGATTGTATCACACAGGACAGGGCAGAAGTCTTCCACACACCACAAAAGCACCACCGGGAAAATAAATGATCCTGAGCAGAGTCTATAGTTGATCCCATGACAATATACTCCAAGGACGGAGAAATCCCATATTTCTTAGGCCAAGTGAATTCCTTTTTGAATGACCCCAATATTTACTGTGCCAGGGCAGGAGGGAAAAAACAAAAATACAAAAAGTACAAAACCTCGGTTATTTTTTTTATATATATTATTTTTTTATCTTCATTTATTATTATTATTATTTTTTTTTTTTTATTTACCTACCTATCTTTGGTAGATTTCTCTGTTTGGGTGTGATTATTGAAATTGTTGTCCCCAGTTATACTTATTTTTTTTCTCTTATTTTCTTTCCTTTCTTTATGTGCTATGCCATGTTTCTTATTTCAAGACCATAGTGGTTTTCGTTTTGATTTGTTTTTGTTTGTTTCTTTTTTGTTTTTGTTTTTGTTTGTTTTTCTTTGTTTGTTTTTTTTTTTCGCTTGCTTGTTTCTTTGTGGTGCTAATCGATATAGCCGGAATTCTCACTGGATATTTGACACTTCTTTTGGTACTGGGGGAGTGTTTCACCTTCTTTATCTCCTTCATCTCTCAAAGCGTTGATGAGAGCCCCTAGAAGGATTCCGCCCATTTTCGACATATTAGTCTCTTACCCCAGCTTATTTCTTTTCTCTTTTTCAAACAAAACCATGCATCTTGAACTAACTAGTCCTACCTCCAGTTAGAGGGGGAAATAAGGGAGACATCAAGACCAAACAGGTGCAAGACTACTAAGTAGTAGGTCAGATACAGAGGGGACCACATATTCTAGCCGCCCTGAGGGTGAGGGAAGAGGAAATGGGAGGGAGAACAAAAATGGAGGTATAGGTAAAGACAATCTGGTGATGGGAATCCCCCTTGCTTTTATGTAAATATGTACCTAAAATAATATTGTCAACAATATGTAAGCCACGATGATCAAAATAAAAATCATATTAAAAAAAAAGAATGGGTGTTGGACCTTATCAAATGCTTTCTCTGCATCTATTGATATGATCATGTGATTTTTATTTTTCTTGCTGTTGATGTTGTGTATGATGTTGACAGATTTATGGATGTTAAAGCAGCCTTGCATTCCTGGGATGAAACCTACTTGATCATAGTGGATGATCTTCTTAATGAGGCATTGAATCCTATTTGCCAAAATTTTGTTGAGGATCTTTGCATCTGTGTTCATCAGCGATATTGGTCTGTAATTTTCTTTTTTGGTAGCATCTCTGTCTGGTTTAGGTATCAAGGTGATGTTCGCTTCATAAAAGCTATTTGGAAGTGTTCCTGTTTTTTCGATTTCATGAAAGAGTCTTGCCCTGATTGGTAGTAGTTTCTCTTGAAAGGTTTGAAAGAATTCATTAGTGAATCCATCTGGGCCTGGGCTTTTGTTTTTGGGCAGACATTTGATTACTGTCTTAATTTCCTCAGTAGTGATGGGGTTGTTTAGATATGCTACATCCTCTTCATTGAATCCTGGAAGATTATAAGAGTCCAAGAAATTATCCCTTTCTTCCAGGGTCTCATTTTTAGTGGCATAGAGTTTCTCAAAGTAGTTTCTGATTACCCTTTGAATCTCTGCCATATCAGTAGTGATCTCTCCTTTTTCATTCCTAATACGAGTTATCAAGTTTCTCTTTTTCTCTTTCTTTGCTAGTTTTGCCAGTGGTCTATCAATCTTGCTTATTTTCTCAAAGAACCAACTTCTGTTTTCGTTGAATTTTGGGATTGTTTTTCGGGTTTCCACTTCATTGATTTCTGCTCTCAGCTTTGTTATTTCCTTCTGTCTCCCTATTTTTGGTACCTTTTGTTGAGCACTTTCTAATTCTATGAGCTGTGTCATTAAGCTGTTCAGATATGCCAATCTTCTTTCCTGATGTGTGCTTGAAAAGCTATAAATTTTCCTCTCAGTACCACTTTTGCTGTGTCCCATAGGTTCTGATAGTTTGTGTCTCCATTGTCATTTGTTTCTAGGAAGGTTTTGATTTTCTTTTTTGATTTCATCTCGAACTGACTGGTTATTCAGTATTAGGCTGTTTAACTTCCAGGTATTAAAGTTTTTCTTCTGTGTCCCTTTGTAGTTCACATATAATTTCAGGGCCTGTGGTCAGCAAAGGTAGCCTGCAAAATTTCTATCCTCTTGATATTATGGAGGTATGTTTATGTGCTAGCATGTAGTCTATTCTAGAGAATGTCCCATGTACATTAGAGAAGAATGTGTATCCAGGTTTCTGGGGTTGGAGTGTCCTATATATATCTACTAGGTCTCTTTCTTCCATTTCTCTTTTCAGGTCTACTATGTTCTTGTTGGGTTTCAGTCTGGTTGACCTATCAAGTGTTGACAATGCCGTGTTGAGGTCTCCCACAATTATTGTGTTGTTATTGATATTATTTTTCAGATTCATCATCAATTGTATTAAATATTTTGCTGGTCCCTAATTTGGTGCATATATGTTTAGGAGAGTGATTTCTTCCTGCTGTACATACCCCTTGATTAATACAAAATGTCAATCTTTGTTCCTTACAACTTTCCTGAGTATAAAGTTTTCATTATCTGATATTAGTATGGCCACTCCAGCTTTTTTATGGGTGTTGTTTGTTTGGATTATTTTCCTCTAGCCTTTTATTTTGAGTCTATGTTTGTTCTGACTATTCAGGTGCGTTTCTTGTAGGCAGCAGAAGGTTGGATTGAGTTTTTTGATCCATTTAGCCACTCTGTGTCTCTTAACTGGTGCATTTAGTCCATTGACATTGAGAGAAAGAATTGTCCTGGGATTTAGTGCCATCTTTATATCAAAGTTTGGTGTGTCTGTTGGTCAGTCTTGTCTTAAAGTAGGTCTTTCAGTTTTTCTTTTAAGACTGGTTTTGAGTCTGCGAAGTTTCTGAGCTGTTGTTTTTCTGTGAAACCATGTATTCTTCCTTCAAACCTGAAAGTGAGTTTTGCTGGGTGCAGTATTCTAGGCGAAGCATTTATTTCATTGAGTTTTGTCACTATGTCCCACCACTGCTTTCTGGCCTTGAGTGTTTTAGGTGATAGGTCTGCAGTAAATCTCAAGGATGTTCCCTTGAATTTAATTTCTCTTTTCGATCTTGCTGCTTTCAGAATTCTGTCTCTATCTGTGGGATTCGTCATTTTGACTAGGGGTGTTTTTTTTCTGGGGTCTCTTTTAGTTGGTACTCTTTGGCATGCAGGATTTGATCACACATATTCATTAGCTCTGGTAGTTTCTCCTTAATGATGTTCTTGACTGTTGATTCTTCCTGAAGATTTTGTTCTTGGGTCTCTGGGGCTCCAATGATTTTTAAATTGTTTCCGTTGAGATTATCATAGACTTCTATTTTCATCTGTTCGCATTCTTTGAGTAATTTTTCCATTGTTTGATCATTTGCTTTAAGGCTTTTATCCAATCTCTTCTGCTGTATGGAGTTTTTATTCATCTCATCTTCCAGTGTACTAATTCTATCCTCAGCTGCTTTTAATCCGTGGGAAGGCTCATCCATGTTTTTCTTCAATTCATCTACTGAGTTTTTCAGACCTGTTATTTGACCTGAAATTTCAGTTTGGAGTTGTCTCATTTCTATCTTCATATTTTCTTGATTCTTATTATTGTTTTCTTCTATACTTTCTTTGAGTTCTTTGAACATCTTCCATATTTTGACTCTAAACTCCTTATTTGAGAGACTGACTAGTTGTTTGGCCATGTTCTGGTCATCTGAGTTGCCATCTTCATTCTCTACGTGTGGCACTGGCCTGCATTGTTTCCCCATTGTCACACTTGTATTGTGGGTTTTTCTACATGTTGTGGTTGTATTCATTGGCTTTGCTAATTGGCTGAGCTCCTTTGGCTCCTGCTTCTCTGGGTGTATCAACTCTCCTCCAGGGAAGGCTAGCCTTGTGCAGATGAAGCCACACACAGGATGAAATCAGGCCAAAAATGCAGCACAGCACAGGAGACAGTCAAAGATAGGTGCTGGCATCTGAGTTCCAGCAGAGTCCATGTTATTAAATTCTTATCTTGCCAATTTTTTGGCTTTATGTAAATTGAAATGGTAATGCATCCTTCACTGATGAACTGAAAAAAAAATATGTACATGAAACTCTACTGGTCCTTTTAACAACTGTACTGCTCATGAAATTGGTCAGTGTCTTGAGGCTGGCCAGCTGGGGGCGGCAATGAGCACTTGGAGCTGAGGACCTCAAGACTGGGCAGTTACCAAGAAGTCTTTGTGCACTGGGAAAATGGATAAAATCAATATGTTATGGGGAAGTTAGTTAGTTGAATAGGGAGGCTGACAACAGGAAGCAGGAGCCAGCAGAAATAAAGGGAGCATGGAAGAACCAGAAAGAGCTGAGTGCAAGGAGGAAAGAGCTTTGAAGTAACAAAACACTGACTTCTCTGACTTCTGACACTCACCAATTGTGTCACCTTAGACAAAGAGCTTAATCTCTTAGGCTTGGTGCTTTTCATGTGTAAAAATGAGCTTAATGATATTATATCACCACCTCACAGAAATATTACAAGGTTCTAAGATGATTCATGTGAAGTGCTTGGCACTTTGCCTAAAAGTATACAGGAAGGGCTTAACAAATATTGTGAACTATTATGATTATTATTATTTACTGCTGCTGCCAGAGGCTGGCAAACTAGGGCTGAGTTCCAGGCTTCAGAGAAGGAAATGAATAGGTGTCCCCCCACAGAAGTCTAAGTGTGTGTGTGTGTGTGTGTGTGTGTGTGTGTGTGTGTGTGTGTGTGTGAGTTGGGGGGGGGACAGTGCAGTGGGTATATATAAAAAAAGTAAGACAAAGGAAGCCAAAAATGATGTGGGTCTGTAACTATTCTTTGAATTAATTGAATGGTTTTTTGGAGATTAAAATCTGTACACCTATGGAAATTTAATTCTTCTGGCCCTTTCATAAAGATACTCTTTTAATGCATTTTAATGCATTGTTTGTAGTATCTGGAACATAATAAACCTGGGAGTAGACTGGATTAGACCTAGTGATCTTACTCTCTATGTGGAGTAAGCCTGATTTTGGAAAGCCTCTTTTTGTACACATGAGAACATATTTAGTGGGGATTCTTAACTTAGTCCCCAAACACCAGATACTTTTTATACTTCTTATTTTTATTTATTCTTATTGCTTTATTTTGTTTTGAAGCATGAAGGAGAACTCAGCCTTCCTGAGCAGTACTCTAGGGCTATTTCTGGCTCAGGGCTGAGTGCTGACTATGATTACGGAAAAATATGAGGTGACAGAAACTGAACTAAAGGTAGCTACAGACAAGACAAGCACTTTACTTCCTTTCCTCTCTCTTTGACCATATTTATTTATGGTTTGAAATAGTCTCTTTATTTAAAACAAACAAACAAACAAACAAAGAAAAAATCTAAAGCAAGTTTCTGCCTGTATTTGAAGAAGCTGGAGAGGTTTCCATGTCTCTTGGTTGCTGCACTACTAGCTGCATGATGTGGCAGTTCTGCTCCGCAGCAGAAAGTGTGGACATATTGCACAGGCTGTGCTCTTGAGAAACACTAGAAATATTTTCCTGGCCATAAAATGTGTGCAAACTGGATTATCCCTTCCTTGTGGTATTTAAAAACCACTAAGTTTCATCCTGGGAATTATACTTTTGGGCAATTTGCTGACTACCTTGGCTGCAGACAAAAATAAAATTACTCCCCTCATTGGAACAGTATTCCTAGCCATAGTCTGTCTGAAATGAGGTTTGCACACTGGTGAGTTAGGCAAAGAATGAGACTGACAGAGGGACTGAGCACTTTGTAGGTAAACTTTGAGCTCATCCTGGTCTTGCAAAGGCCTCTGAGGGCAAGATAGGTTTGAAGTACCACATGCTTTGAGATCTATGATGCCCAGCACTCCTGTTGAGATTCTTTTCTCACTTTGCAGAGCTTTTACTAAATATATGAGTTTATCCTAACTTTAGGAAATTATAGTCCTGGGTTGGAGAGATAGTATAGTAAATAGCGTTCTTGCCTTGCACATAGCTAACCTGTCTTTGGTCCTGTAGTGATTGCCTGCCTCAAGACAGAGAGAGGAAGAGAAACCGAGGATCTTTTTATTCCTCCTGGAGTCTGAGGTCTTATGCTGCTATGGGGGTTGAAAGAGAGAGAGAGACAGAGAGAGAAACAGAGAGAGAGACAGAGACAGATACAGAGACAGAGAGAGAGATTCACCAGCCAGAGATCAGTGATGGCTGGGGGGCATGAGTTCAAGAAGAACGAAAGAGAGATAGATACAAAGCAGGCAGCATCTCACTGATGTTTTATCTTCTGCCTCCCACGAACCAGCAGAAGATGCTCTGGTCACTATCATGGGTGTCCTCCAAAGTTCCAACTTTTCCTTTATATAACCAACATGACAGGGAGTGTGACAGAGGTCATGTCCAAAGGTGTGTCCAAGTTCAACTGTCATTACAGTGGGGTTATCCAAGACACGTGTCTAATTCCAACTGCAATACATTAACAGATCCCCAGCATTCCACATGGTCTCTAAGTACTCCAGGGTGCAGAGCCAGGAGTAAGTCATGAGGACGAGGAGGAGGAAGAGGAAGAGGAGGAGAAGGAGGAAAAGGAGGAGGAGGAGAAAGAAGAACAAGAACAAGGAAGAAGAAGAAGTAGAAGAAGAAGAAGAAGAAGAAGAAGAAGAAGAAGAAGAAGAAGAAGAAGAAAGAAAGAAAGAAAGAAAGAAAGAAAGAAAGAAAGAAAGAAAGAAAGAAAGAAAGAAAGAAAGAAAGAAAGAAAGAAAGAAAGAAAGAAAGAAAGAAAGAAAGAAAGAAAGAAAGAAAGAAAGAAAGAAAGAAAGAAAGAAAGAAAAGAAGAGGAAGAAGAAAAAGGAGGAAGAAGAGGAGGAGGAAAAGAAGAAGGAAGTAGAAGAGGAAGATAAGGAAAGGAAATAAGGAAATAAGGAAAGGAAAAAGGAAAGGAAAGGAAGAAAGAAAATAATCATCCTACAAATTCACCCAAATGCTTAAACTAAAAACCTCTCTCTTCCTCTCCACTTTAACACTGAATACATCAGTAAGCACTGCTCATTCTGCCTCTCTGTAGACATGGTCTTAAGTTTGTGCTGTTTTCTTTTTCTTTTATTTTCTGCCACTCCATCTATCTTTATTACTACCCACTTGGATTAAGTTGGCTTCCCATTTTTCCTTCATTTTCACTCCACTCCTGCACTCCTTCCTCATATTCATCTAAAGATTCTCTTCAAAGGATAAAGAAATCAATCCCTTCCTCTCTTCTATTTTCCTTCCTTCCTTCTTTCCTTCCTTCCTACCTCCCTCCCTTCCTCCCTTTCTCACTTCCTCCTTACCTCCTTTCTTCATCTCTCCCTCCCTCTCTCCCTTCTTCCCTTCCTCTCGCTCTTCCTTCCTCCCTTCCTTCCTTTTTTCTTCCCTTTTCCCTCCCTCCTTCTCTCCCTCCTTCCTTCCCTCCTCCCTTCTTTTCTTCTTTTCTCTCTTCCTCCCTCCCTTGTTCTCTCTCTTCCTTCCTCCCTCCTTCCTCCCTCCATTCCTTCTTTTTCCCTCCCTCCTCCCTCCCTTCCTTCTTTCCTCACTCCCTCCTTCCCTACCTTTCTTCCTCCCTCCCTCACTCCTTCCTTCTTTTCCCTCTATCCTTCCCTCCATTCCTTCCTTTCTCCCTCCCTTCCTTTCTTCCTTCTTCCCTTCTTTGCTTCCTCTCTCCCTCTTTCTTTCTTATTGTCTTTCCTTCTCTTCCTTCCTTCCTTCCTTCCGTCCTTCCTTCCTTCCGTCCTTCCTTTCTTTCTTCCTTCCTTCCTTCCTTTCTTTCTTCTTTCTTTCTTTCTTTCTTTCTTTCTTTCTTTCTTTCTTTCTTTCTTCCTTTCTTCTTCCTTCCTTCCTCCTTCCTCCCTCCCTCCCTTCCTTTTCCTTCCTTCCTTCCTTCCTTCCTTCCTTCCTTCCTTCCTTCCTTCCTTCCTTCCTTCCTTCCTTCCTTTCTTTCTTTCTTTCTTTCTTTCTTTCTTTCTTTCTTTCTTTCTTTCTTTCTTTCTTTCTTTCTTTCTTTCTTTCTCTTTCTTCTCTGTTTTTGAGTCATACCCACTAGTCCTCAAGTCTTGCTCTTGGCTCTGCATTCAGGAATCTCTCCTGGTGTGTTCAGTGAAGCATATCTGATGTGGGGGATTTTAACATGTGTGTCAATTGTGCTTGCAAGGAATTATCTTACAGTCTGTACTATCTATCTACAAACTACAGACTGTACTTTCTAGCCTCAAGTTACTCCCTTCTTAAACCCATCCCACTTTTACAGTGTTCTCTAGACAAAACTCCAAATATATCACCTCATCTGCAGAGTCAAATCTGAGCTTGGTTTGCTTGGAGAGTTTCGTATGAGCCAAGTCCTCTGAGAAAAACCATTCGCAAAACCCAATTATCTGACAGTGCAAAGGGATCATTCACAAATGTCACTTCTAGATAGGAGATGTGTGACAATGATGGATTTCTTGAAACTGCTTCTGGAAGAGAACCCTAGAGAAGAATGAGCTTCCTATACTTATAGGCAGAAGGTGTGATAGAACATTAAAGGAAATGTGACTAATGCTGTGAAGCAGGTTGGTAGGGCCTGGGGTATTCCAGGGCACACCCAATCTAAAGGAAACAATTGCTCTATAAATCAAAGCAACCTTCTGGAGCTTAGTTGCCAGAACATGAACCAGAAATTGTGCAACCAGCATATAATCATAGCTTCTGGTTTTTAAGTACCTGCTTAGGGTCTGGCTTAATGCCAGGCACTTAACATATTTGATTGCAACAAACTTCTAAGGCAATTATTATCATTTCATTTTTGACATATGGAAGCTGAGGCTCAAAGGTTACCAAGATCGAAACAATGAATGTGGTATAAACTTAAGAAATGCTGTTGTTGATTGCAAGACCACGTCTAACATTGCTCAAGGGCCATGAGAGCCATGTGTGGAAGTACTGGGAATTGAGGGAGATGCTTGTTGGTGATCAAACCCAAGACCTTGGCCATGCAAACCTGGGTTTCCACCAGTTGAACCATGTCACAGCCTCAGGCACAAACTTTTAAAAATTACCAAATTACCTTTTCTTGTTGACAGAGCTGATGTAATGTTGAATTTATCACCAACTGATGTTTCATACTAGACTGAGTGTTTATTATCCCTACCACTACCATGAGAGAGATCCCCCAGGGCAGAAACTCTGTTTTCTAAAAGGCTGTCTCCTGAGCACATGGCAGTGTCTAGTCAGAGACAGTCCTTGAGTAAGACTTTGCCCAAAGATAAAAAATAGAATAAAGACATAAACTTTGAAAGCTGTGTAAATTACCTGGTACTTTAGACTCAGAACTCCTAGTTAGAAAAGTTAGAGTAAAGTGTGACTATCTATGTGGCCCCTAATGTGGTGTTGAATCTGTTTAATATCTGCACTAAATGTCTGCCATTAAAATATAAGTATGCCTTGTTTAACCAGAGGTTTCCATTAGCAACAAAAATTAATTAAATTATGAGTCATCAGCAGATGACATGCTAAGGCAGATGATCTCCCACATTGTTGTTTTGTTTTTCTAATTATAAAAGTAATATAGTAAAGGACATAGGCTAGATATATTCTTTTTGGAAGCAAAGGTATGTCCTGTCATAAAAAGATTACCAAGACACATTTTAGTAAAGAATTAAAAATAGACCAAAAAAGACAACAACTTTCCCCCCAAAATGCAAAATAATGTTCATGGCATATTCTATCCTCATGAATAATAAGGAAAATAGTCATTAAGAACAAGTGAGCTGCCATGCCCCACACTTTATCTCCAATGTGAATTACCACCTTAGTTCTTTTAAAAATATATCTCTAATTTTTATGTTTATGCTTTTCCCTAACTCTTTAGTATTCATGTTTTTCTTTTTTTCCTGATTGTTTCTACAACATAACTGGTTGTTGGTGCACGGTGGTCACCCACTTTGAGGCACCACTAAGAATCCCAAACTCCATAGCCACCAGGATCCTGCTCCTATTTATAGACCAGTACTCTGGACTGAAATAATGGCTTCTTAATTCATTCCTGTGAGACAGGCATCATACCACTGAGTTACCGTTGGGCCATAATTAATTCTTTTGGTAATACTATGTGGCTAAGTATTATACTTCCACTTTTCTATTGCATCCTATTCAAAATTGGTTTTAGGGCTGGAGATACAGCACAGGACTGAAGGTACAGACCTTACATACATTGATTCACTTTGATTCCTAGCCCTGCAACATCTAAGCACCACCAGGAGTGATCTCTGGGCACAGAGCCAGGAGTAAGCCCAGACTACAGCTTGGTATGACCCACTTTTTTCATCCTCTAATTTTGGTTTTTCATTTTTATATTGAACAATGACAAACACAGAGAAAAGTTGCAGTATACAAAATACACACACAAATGCATTTTCATCTTTATTTACTTTTTATTTTGTCATATGTTCAAAATTATGACATTATACCCATATCTATCGTCCCTCATAAATTAGAATTTGGCGTCCATGGATGTGATAGAAGTGGTAGGTCACAAGCCTTCCATATGCAAAGCCCTGAGTTCCATTCATGCACTGTTTGTTCCCCACACTAGTGCTGCCAGATATGGTCTGAGAGTATTTAATATCGAGCACCACCACAAGTGGATGCCACAACAATTAAAAACAAAGGTCTGTTTTCTCTCTATTTTGAATGTTAATTCCTTTCTACTGAGCAGCCTGGATCTAATCACCCTCAGTATATATATTTATTAAGCTGATTCCTCTGGACATACCCTACCTCCTATTGCCTCCACTGTCACCCATCTTGCCAGAATGTCTTTAATCGTATTAAACCCACCAGTATTCACAATAGTCCCTTCTAGGTAACCCCCCACCCATCTAAGACAAACCTCTTCCCCCTATTCAAGTCCTCTTTCTTCAATGCAGATCTTCCCTGCACCACTTGAGATGTAGCACTCTAATTTCCAGCACAACCCAGTAAAGCAAGGATTATGCACTGTGATCACCCACAGTGTCCAAGAAAAAGCAGCTCGTGGGGATTCAAATTTTGGGAATTAGGTGAACTCTAATGTGTTAGTGTCTTTGGGAGCTCACTCTTTAAAAGACCAAGAGTGACAGCTAGCTCAATGGCTTGGAGCACAGGTTGGAGCACAGGCTTTGTATGCAGGAGTTCCATTCCTAGCATTTCCAGATCCCTTAAGCATTGCTATCTAGTACTGAACTGGAAATAACACCTGAGTTCCACTGGTTGTGGTCCAATGACAAAATAAACCACAACAAAAGACCAATAGCATATGTGCCTTTAAACGGTTATTTGCATGAAAATAAAATACAAAATGTAAAATAAAGAAAAAAATGTGTAGCAGAGAAGATATTTTCATGAGCTGAATCCCAAGTAGCAAAGTCACCACTGATGTCACAACAGTGTTGCCAGTTAATAATGGGCTGCTTCGGAACTGTCGGGGAGGCAAATGCAAACAGCAGAACATTAAAAGGTTCTATTTTTTCCCATCCTTACAATAGCAGTGCAGCAACAGTGCTGATCTCTGAAAGACAAAGACTATGAAAATAAACATGCACTTAAGCTGGAGCGTGGAGGGGGGTGGGCTTGGGTTGTGAGTTTTCTTTGGAAAATATTAGCTATGTATCCAAAATACTCAAACCACCATTGGGACCATCCCTTGGGACCATTCCTTGTGGTTTGAGATTCTCCCAAATCTCAAATAGCTCAGCAAAGGTCTGCTCTATGCTGACCTTCCAGACAGCCAGACTTTCTCTTTTCCTCACTTGCTCAGGCTTAGTTGCTTCCAAGGTGTTTTAGAAAGCAAATGCTAGATTCTAAATAAGTAAGTCATCCAGGCTAGGCTTAGGTTTGCTTCTAACTGGCTGTTTGACCTCTGGTTCATCACCCACAACCAAAGCTAGACTGAGGCCTGATTTTGCTTTAATTGCAGGATTGCCTATGACTCCATGGTTAAAAGTTTATCTTTCCACTTTATTATTACCTAATCCACTCCCTGGACTTCATATTTATCTATATATTTTCTAGTAACCTTTTGTATCTCCTCTTTCTCTCACTCATTGTTATTATTGTTATTCCTCCTGCCCTACACTCTTGGCTCCCTCTCAAAGTCTTTGAAAAATGAGATATTGTGTCTGAAGATGCTAAGTGGTAGATCTTAATAGCAACCCCACTCACTCCTCCCACATGAGTCCACTTAAGATAACAGCTCTCCTTTTCTGTCCCTGTTCTCTCAGTCAGCCAATTAAGCTGCTTTTTCTTAGAAATGATTAAGTTTAGGATTCACTCAAGCTTTTCTACTAAAGAACAAGTAAGGTTGTTTGTTTATAGGCACTTGATATCTATCTCTGCTTTTCTTTATTCTAGACTATGGTTAGTAATCAAAGACAGGACTGAGTTCAAAAGGTCCAGGAGATTAGTCAATAGTTGTTCCAAGGTAAGAGTGACACAAACATCCATGAATAACCTTGCAGACTAATTGCAAGTTCTAGAACATTCTGGATCTTTCCCATCTATTCCTCTCATCTATTATGTACACCCTCAAGTACATGCCTCAAGTAGAAATTGTCCATTGACTATAAATAAAATTTCCTTTGTTCCTATGGCTTCCTGTTGGAATCACCAACAGGAACACAGAGAGGAGGGAAAGAGAAATAGAAAAGTCAGGGTATTTGTTCATTGCTTCATTCTCTATAGACCATAGGCTAGCTCTTGTCAGGTGCCATTTCTTTCTATTTTCTTCATCATCCTGTGTTTTGTCCTTTCAGGTTTTGGAGAATAGCAGGACCTTCCTGCTAACCTAAAATACTGTTCTACCCATGATTATTTTCTTATAACCTGCCAAGACATTTGTTAATTATTCCTCTATTAAACTTTTTTCAAATTATCCAACTAGAGCAAATCATCTATTTTCTGTTGATAATTTTCTCCTTACACCAAATCTCTGCTTAGGCAAAGGTATAAATTGCTATGTTCAAAAAATTGTCATCAAAAATGATAATAATTTTTATTACCTGGACATTGAAGCAAATAAGCAAGAACTCAAGAATCTTCATACAAAGAAACACTTTTTTTTTTTTTTAATTTGGGTAGACAACGCAGAAAAATAAAAAACATTACTTGGAAGGGTTTACCAAGCTATACATTTTGTATACTATATATTTTCTTTGCCTTTTTAATAGGCCGGGCATTATGTAGAAAACTTAATATATTTTAATTTATTTTACCCACTTTATAGATAAAGAAACTGGGTGTATTGATCATTGCTATTTTGCCAACTCATCATCCCTCCAACATCTTCCAGTAATAAAAGTTTTTTCCCTTCAAGGAATTCATTGTTCATGTTTTAAGTAGAGCTAACTTGAGCCTTGCCAGTCAGAACAATTTAGCTCCCATACACAATATTTAGTTCAGTAATGGACATGTAACCTAAACAGGCCATTAAATCTTCCTTGAGATTTGATATGTGGATATATAAAGAAATAGCTAGAAAAGTGATGATGTAAGCTACCTTTGGGAATACCTTTTTGCCTGGAAGGAAGCCATCCCAGTAAGAAATCATACAATATCATGCAAAGAAAACCAGAGAGAGACAAAAACTAGACAGAGAAAAAATAAAAATGACCACAAAAGGAATTATCTCATTTATTCCTGCACTCACTATCCTCAAGTATTCTGTCTATCGTTCTTAGAACAAATAAATAATCTGATTTGGGTTTCTGTTATTCTGGTATCATCTAAAATGTCCTGTGGCAATATTGTGTCTTATTTAATGGTTCTTCTGCAGAGTAGGCAAAAAAGACATGTATGTAAAAAAATATCATCCAAGATTGAGCAAAGGCATTAATGAACAAGTGCAACAGCCTCAGAGCTCACATAAATTTAGTAATAGGCAGTGAACCCTCTTGCCAGAACAAAAATGGCACAAACAAACAAACAAACAAAAAACATGAAAAAAATGGGACTCCAGGGTACTCAGAAATATATAGGGGAAAATCATCAGTCTTAAACTTTGTTAATTCTGCATAATGAACCTAAAAATCAAGACTTGAAAAATATCAAATTGCTTTTATGTAAATAAACTACATCCAAAAACAAGGCTCAAGAATATGTATAGAAATACAATAATATGCAGCAACTAAAAATATAAAGTTCACAATTCTTGGCATACAATAAAATATTACCAGCATGCAAGTAAGCTGAAAGATGTCCAAAGTGATAAAAAAAATATCAAGTAAAACTGATTCAAAAATGCATAGATAATGATTAAGGAGTCAATGGCTTGACAACTATATTCTATGTATTTAAGAAAGCAAAGAAAACCAGAAGCTTATTAATACCATTATATGATGGTATGAGGAAGATGCAAATAAAAGTTACAAAATTCAAATTCCAATGTCTCAGACAAAAATATATTAAATGGAAATAACAATATATTTGATACTGTAAAAAATGTATTGGTGAATTTAAAGACATATCAATGGATATTATTCAGAATGAAACAGAAATATAACTGAAATTAAATGAACAGCATAAATAAGCTATGGGACAATGCTGAGCAGCCTATTAAACATGTAATTGTAGTCTCTCCAGAGAAAGAGAATATGTACAGAAAAATATTTGAAGAAATAATAGCTTTGTTAAATTAAAGCTACTGAGGGGCCGGAGTGATAGCACAGCAGTAGGATGTTTGCCTTGCATGGGGCTAACCTGGGTTCTATCCCCAGCATCCCATATGGTCCCTCAAACCAGGAGCAATTTCTGAGTGCATAGCCAGGAGTAACCCTTGAGTGTAAATATATGTGACCCAAAAAAAACCCAAAAAACAAACAAAAAAATGAAGCAATTGATAAACAAGCATCCAGATCTGTTGAGAACCTAATTAGACACTACTAACATACACATACATACACACAAGAAATTATACCAAGACATGTCACAATTAATTAAGGAGTCCCAAAATGGTAATATTTTCATCAGTTACACATGACCTTCAAATAAGGGCAACCACAATGCTCCTTAATGATGCAGATATTTTCTTGACTAATGTATTTCTCAATCACTTATGAAAAGAAATGCATTCTAGGCCCTCAGTAGTACAGGGTATAGGAATTGCTATGTAAATTACATATGCTAAATCTATTTTAGCATTCTTATCTCCCTTAGCTTGTGGACGATTCTTTCTTCCACATGATGCTACAGAAACTCTGACATGCCATTTTTTATATGTAGATCTTGACTGAATTCATCATGTTTTATTAATCATTTCAGTTAGTAATTCAAGATTAATGTTAGAACCACTACTAGCTGTATGTGCTAACCACTCCAGAATCTTTAGGAAGTACACTATAGTAATGAGTTCAGTCCAATCTGCTATTGTATCATTTTTGGACAAATTCCCTTAGAATACACTTTTTCACATGTTCCCTAGACTTCTGTTGATATGTGTTTATTAGCAAGGTCTATAAATTCACATAAAAGTTATTTCCTCCTGGATCAGTGTTCTCATGATGATGGAATAGGCTGAAATATGACATGATTCATGAGTCTAGAGGTAAAAGGGGGCAAGTTATACAAGGGCACCTTCCACCTTGAACATATATCATGTGAGCCCAACTTAGACTCCAGGTGATTAGACAGCGACTGTCCAAACAGAACCATAGATCCCAGACATAGAACTGACACAGTTCTCCACAACAGCTCCAGGAACCAAACTCACTCTGGGACATTCTTAATACTGCTCTGACACCAACATGTGCCAATTTTGATATGACATCCTGACAATGAGGAATTGGCAACACCTTTATCTAAGAGTAGGTTGTCTTATCTCACCACCTAATGATCAGATGAAATCAGAATACATGTCATCCTTTTATCTATGTAAAAGCCAAGATCACTAACTACAGAAGACTGACTGTGACAACCATGACTTGACAGAACTTATCCTGGGGCCAATAAAAAAAACCCTAGTCTAGGCCTTGGCCTGTGATATGTACAATAACCAAGATCTCTAATTCTAGAGGTCTGACTGAAAAATTGCAACTGAGCAGAACTTTTGGAAACATAATGAATGACTCTATCCTAGGCTTCATCCTAGGATCAGTGCAAAACCAAGACCACCAACTACAGAAGACTAATTAAAACAGTGATGGAACAGAATGTCTAGAACAGTAAAGAAAGACTCCATGCTAGGCTCCATCCTATGATCTATGCCAATACCAAGAATTCTAGTTACAGAGGCCTGATTTTATCATCCACAACTGAGCAGAAAGTTTCCAAACACCACAAAAGGACCTCGGGGAGAGTAAAAGAGCACGTATGGAGCCTGGATTTATTCCCATGACAGTATACTTCAAGGGTGGAGAAACCCTGTATCTCTTAGGCCAAGGGAATTCCCTTTCTAATCTTCTCAATATTTACTGTACCTATGCAAAAAATAAAAGAGAGAAGCACAAATTAATTTCTGTTATTGTTTTTGTTGTTTGGTTTTTTTGAGGGTTTTTTTTTTTGCTTTGTTTTTTTTTTTATTTCAGGATCGTGGTTATTTGGTTGTTGTCTTTATTGCTGTGGTTCTTTTCATTTTGTTTGTTTTTTGATTTTTTTGTATTGTTGTTATGTTTTTCTTCATTTTCTCCTTTCTTCTCTTAAATTGATATTTATAACCTCCTCCCGTTTTTTGTTTGTTTGATTTTTGCCCTTTTTTCTTTTCCTTCAAACAGAACCACACTTTTTCTGCCTCATAAATTGAGGGGGAAATAATGGAGGGTTCCAAGACCAAACAGTTGTATGAACATTGAGTAGAAATAAATATGATCAGACTTATATACCAAATCAAAAGCTAATAACAACAGAATTGATACCCAATCTACAACAAGCTAGACACAGAGCGGACCACGTATACTAGCAGCCCGGGGGACAAAAGTGGGGGATATAGGACTCATGCTGAGAACAGGGGTGGAAGGAGTACAACATTGGTGCTTGGAATGCCCCTGATTCAATGTCATTATGTACCTAAAACATTACTGTGAAAGATTTGTAATCCACTTTGGTAAAAATAAAAAATTATTTTAAAAAAAGTAAACAAGCAAACAAAAAAAGCACCACACACACACAAAAGGGGGAGCAGTTATGATAACTCTGAAGGATAACGGAATTCTCTTTCTAGGTACCTGGACCCATGAAACTTTATCAGTTTTTTTAGCAGTAGATATATAAACAACTAAATGCTCATAAAATTGCATGGGCTCACCACAAACCCATTTCTCATAATTTCCTTGAGTATTTAAAAACTGAATAGTTCAATTGTGTGACTAGACTCAAGTGTGTGATATTTGAGAGACAATTTTATAAAATGGAGATTTTTTTCAGGACTATGAAGAAAACTTATATGAATAGACACATTTCTGCCATGCAGAAGCCTCAAGTTAGATCCCTGACACTTCCTGGTGCCTTAAGCACATCCATGTTTACTTCCTGATGAGCCTTAAATTCCATCATGTAGCCTGGTATAGTATTAGATTCCAGGCATGACCAAAGTCCAGCATTCCCTGTATGGCCATCCATGAAAATGAGACAATGATTTGACATGGAGCCTGGCACAAATGTTCAGATGGTCAGTATCATCTCCCAATATAATTGTTACTATTAAACCAGGCTGCAGACAAACACCCTTAGTTTTTTTATGCATTATCTGACTTCCTTCTCTTTTTTTTTTGTTTTGTTTTTATTTTTGTTTTTTGTTTTTGGGTCACACCCAGCAGCGCTCAGGGGTTACTCCTGTCTCTATGCTCAGAAGTTGCTCCTGACAGGCTCGAGGGACCATATGGGATGCTGGGATTTGAACCACCGTCCTTCTGCATCTAAGACAAATGCCCTACCGCCGTGCTATCTCTCTGGCCCCCATGGTTTTTTATGCTAATACTTGGCTTCCTCTCCTTGCAGTAGGAACATCCTTGTTGTTTTTTTTTTTTTTGGGGGGGGTCACACCTGTTTGACGCTCAGGGGTTACTCCTGGTTATGTGCTCAGAAATCATTCCTGGCTTGGGAGGACCATATGGGACGCCAGGGGATCGAACCCCGGTCCGTCCTACGTCCTACACTAGCGCTTGCAAGGCAAACACCTTACCTCTAGCACCACCTTCCCGACCTTGGTTTTGTTTCCATTATCTTAGCTTTGGTTCCCCATTCTTTTTCAGCCCTTCTGATTAACTACCCTCATTAATATCCACCTGGACCTAGTCATATAGACCAGAAAATATGATATATTGTAAAAGCAGAGGAATCCTAATAAGTCTCTAATTGACTACCAATCAGTATCCTATCTCATTATTTCAGGTTCATCACATCTAGTGACCCATATTGCTGCACTATGTACACAGTAGACTCTGGCACCACAGGACCCAAACAGCAACATGTTACCAGGTCCAAGCATTGGACCATCTGGCCTGTATACTCTGGGTAGTATATAACTGGGAGAGGCTTCCAGACCTATTGAGCACTTCTTAAGAGGCTAACAGGTAGAGTCATAGAGTATTATTTAGTATCATCTCCTCTGTGACCAAAATACCTGTATGTAACTATCTAATCATATATAGATGATCTAAACATTTTGGAGCACTAAAGGAGCCATCTGTCTTGAAAACAGAATTCAAAAATTGACCTCTACAGAAACCAGAATCTTCTAACAATTTAAATATAACATTCTACTCTCTAGTACTGCCTTCTCCCTATTACTCTAGGCAACAAGATCCTAAAAAAAAGAGTACTAGAAACAAATTCTAACTACCACAAATGTAGAAATGTAGGCATTTCTATATATGCTCAATAGTATATTATAAAATGATATTCTTACAATAAAAAAAGAGCAAAGATTTCTAAAACGAGCAGTAAAATGTCTGGCAGCAAAACAAAAACTAGGAGAACCAGAAATAAAATATTATGTGGTGTCCCAAATATATTTGTCTGATTCTATGATAAGCTCTCCAGTTCATTCTCCTATATGATTTAATAATCACACAGACAAGCAGTCCCCTGATGTTACAGGCAGACAAATTACCTTAGCATGAAGGGCACTATTCCAAAGAAATACTATGAAAGCACAAAAGGAAAGGATTTCCATATAGCACTCTGCTCCTACAGTGGTGTGAGACCACATCACTGAGGTTCAAAGTTAAAAGACAAAGTCCAGAGGAGTAATCCAGAGGCTTAGAGTGTCTGCCTTGCTAACATGTCTTTACGGGTTCAAATCTCTGTTTCACCATATGTGCAAAGTACAGCCCTGGTTCCCCTTTGCTTAAGTTTGGCAGCTTTGCTGTCTAGTTCCTAGAACCAAAAGGGTTTTCTGGCTGCAAAAGTGTTAGATGTGTATAAGTACGAAAAAGGACTTTGACCCCTGGTAAAGACATTTGAAAAGAGAAAGATAATTTGTGTAAGCCCCACAGGAACCCTAGAGAGCTCCACAAAAATAACTTGTGTGCATCAGCTAAAATTATGATTTAAAATTACTACACCTGGAAAGCAGCACAACTTAAGTGCAAACCTCAGTGAACCCCATTGCCATGTGTGGGACAATCACAGCCTGATGTGTGGTCTCAGAAAGCAACACAAATAACAAAGAAAGACTGCCACCAATAAATAGGCCTAAGCAAGTGTTTCCCCCCCTCTTCTCTGCAACAAAGACAGCAACAACAAAGTGAGAGGGAAGAGAGAAGGAAATTGGAGTGAGTCTTTTTAAAATAGTTGTTTTTTTAATAATTTTTATTGTGACCAAAAGTGAATAACAAATCTTTTAGTTTTTAAAATTGTTTTTAATCGAAACACGGTTACAAGGTTGTTACAACTACAGGCTTTATTTCCCCCCCCCCGACAGATAAAATAGTTCATGATTGAGTTACAGTCATAAATGTGCAACAACCTTTACCAGTGCTGCATATTTCTCCTCACCAATGTCAAGCAGGCATTTTACTTCTCTCCTCTCCTACCGCTGTGCTATCTCTTCGGCCCCCTCTCTCTTCTTAATTAACACTGGTTTGAACTACTGTTAATAAAAAAAAGTGCCATGCACTTCCCTTTCATAGTAGACCTTTCTCTACCCTAACTGAACTCTCTACTCTCCGACTTTTGTGCATGGTGTTAAAAAGAGGTTTGAGTTCACTTTTTTGCATATAATTGCCCAACACCACTTGTTGAAGAGGATTTCCTTGCTCTGTCTTATATTTGTTGCCCCTTTATCAAAGATTAATTGGTTGTATAACTAGCATTCAATCTCAAAACACTCAAGTCTATTCCACTGATCTGAAACACCATGCTATTTTAATGACTATTGTTTTATAGTACAATTTAAAGTTGGAAAAAAATGATGTCCCTCTTCTTTTTTTTTTCCCCAAGAATAGCTTTAGCTATTCGTGGGCATTTATTATTTTAAATGAATTACAGTAGTGTTTGTTACATTTCTTTGAAAAATGTCCTGGGTATCCTTAGAGGGATTGCATAAATCTAGACAATGCTTTGGGAAGTATTGCCATTTTAATGATGCTAATCCTCCCAAATAATGAGGATGATATATGTTTCCATTTCTTTGTGTCCTCTTTTATTTCTTGAAGCAGTGCTTTGTAATTTTATATTTATAGGTCTTTCACCTCTTCAATTAAATTGACAATGAGGTATTTGATTTTCTGAGGCAAATTGTGAATGAGATTGTTTCTTTATGTTCCTTTCTTCTCTTTCATTATTGGGATATAAAAATGCCATGTATTTTAAGTGTTAATTTTGTAGCCTGCCACATTACTATTTTTTTTTTGAAAACTCATCCTATGTGCCATGTTTCCAATCCCAGATGAATGGGCCTGAAGCCTGAAGCAGAGTCATACATGAAATAATCCCAAACAGACTGAAGGTGAAACACACAAAGTCTGACAATATTCTACCTCATATGGAGAGAAAGTTGCCTGTCAGAACTGTCGTTTCTATTGAGCACAGAGAACACCCCAGGTAGGGAGTTAGGACAAATTGCTCAGGCTATCACGAACCAGTTCCACTCAGCTTTATATGTAAGACAATCTCTGTTTTGGGGGTAAAGCCAAGTTGTAAATAAACAGGTATAAAGAAATCAGGGATATTTGTTTTAAGCAAAACAAGGTGTAATCTAAAACTATTGCTTCTAGAAACTTTTTGGCAATCTTTGGTATTTTCTAAATATCATGTCATCTGCAAATTGTGAGAGCTTGACTTCGTCCTTTTTATTTATTTATTTGTTTGTTTGTTTATGTATTTATTTTTGGTTTTTGGTTTTTTGGTCACACCCAGTAGCGCTCAGGGGTTACTCCTGACTCTACACTCAGAAAACGCTCTTGGCAGGCTCAGGGGATCATATGGGATGCCGGGATACGAACCACAGTGCTTCTACATGCAAGGCAAATGCCTTATCTCCATGCTATCCATCCTCCCTTACTTCTTCCTTTCTTATCTCCATGCCCTTGACATCTTTTTCTGGCCTGATTGCTACAGCAAGAACTTCCAGTACTATGTTGAATAGAAGAAGCAAGAGGGGATAACTTTGTCTTGTGCCAAATCTTAGAGGAAAGGCTTTTAGTTTTTCCACATCAAGTATATTTGCCGTTAGCTTGTACTTAATGGCTTTGACTATATTGAGAAAAGTTCCTTCAATTGCCATCTTGTTGAGAGTTTTTATCATGAATGAATGTTGAAACTTGTCAAATGCTTTTTCTGCAGCTATTGATATAATCATGTGGTTTTTATTTTTTCTTCTGTCAATAGGTATGTTATGTTGATTGACTTGATATATTAAACTATCCTTGCATCTCTGGAATTAATCCTTCTTGGTCATGGTGTATGACCTTCTTGCTGAGCCATTGTATCCTATTTGCTAGGATTTTGTTGAGAATATTTGCATCCATATTTATCAAGAATATTGTCAGTAGTTCTCTTTGTTTGTGGAATTCCTGTCTGCTTTTGGTATCAGGTTGATGTTAGCTTCATAAACCTATTTGGGACCTTTTCTGTCTCGTCAATTTCCTGTAAGAACCCAAAAAGGATTGGCAGTGGGTCTTCTTGAAAGGTTTAAAAGAACTCACTAGTGAATCCATCTGGGCCTGGGATATTGTTTTTAGGAAGAGTTTTGATTACCATTTTAATTTCCTCACTAGTGATGGGTCTGTTCAGATATGCCATATCATCTTGGCTCAACCTTGGGAAATTATAGGAGTCCAAGAATTTATCCATTTCTTCCAAGCTCTCTTGTTTTCTGGCATAAAGCTTCCCAAAGTAATCTCTAATTACCTTTTGAATTTCTGTAGTGTTTTTCACTTCTAACTTGGTTTATTAAGTTTCTCTTTCTTTCTTTGTGAGTCTTGCTAGTGGCTTATCAATTTTGTTTATTTTTTCAAAAACTAACTTTTGCTTTCATTGATCTTTAGGAATGGGAGGTGTTACAGATCATTAGTTTCTGTTCTCAACTTTGTTACTTCTTTCCATCTATTTTTGGCTCAATTTGTTGATTATTTTCCAATTTTTAAACTGAGCCATTAAGTTATTTATGTAGGCTCTTTCTTTCTTCCCTATGATTGCTTGCAAAGGTATAACTCTTACTCTTTATTTTATTTTTTGGTTTTTTGGGGTCACACCCAGTGACGCTCAGGGGTTACTCTTGGCTATGCACTCAGAAAATGCTGCTGGCTTGGGAAACCATATGGGATGCCAGGGGATTGAACCTTGGTCCATCCTAGGTTAGCACGTACAAGGCAAATGCCTTACCACCAGTGCCACCACTCCATCCCCTTGGAAAATTTATTAATTTAAAGTTTGGGGATGGAGAGATAATACAGGGGCAAGGTGCTTGATCTTCACACAACCAATTAGTTGTTTAATATTTGGCACATAGCATAGTCACCTAAGCACTAACATGAATGATCCCTGAGCATAAAGCTAGAAATAACCCCTGAGCACTACCAGGCATCTCTCATACCACCACCACCAAAAAGAAGTTAAAGGTCAAGTTGATGCTATTCTCTTGGTCCTCAGATAATTACATAAAAATTATTAGTTGGTATTAGAAAGACTAAAACAAATATAATGATTTTATAGGTATGACTGAATAAATATTTCTTTAAAGTACTGTTTACCACTCAAAAGCATGTCTTGTTTTCTTGATATTACTTAATTTCTGATCAGAAAGTATTTTTAAATAACAGTTCCCTGATAAATTTCTAATTGATATGGCCCTGATCTATACACTCCAATAAAGCAAACCTAAGATTTGAAAAAGTCTCTGAGCCCTTGTAATAATATCTGAGCTTATCCACAAAACAGGATTTTAGGTTACTGCTTTTCTGCTGAACTCTGTAAGCTCTAGAAGGATTTGCAGGTAATATAGTTGCTCAAAAAATAATACTTAAGAATTATCAAGGACTCAAAATTAACTAGTTATAGTTCTTCCAGTTCATTTATAGGGATTTAAATGCGAACCCATCCACTGCTATGATGAGTGAAACACATGTTTAGGGCAATATGTGAGAGAACCAATTCATCCTAAAATCATTTGGAAGAGAATTCAAAGAAAGTTAGAAACTTGTTTTAAATGATACTTTAGGCCCTGGAAGTGTGATTTAAGGGCAGAGATTCTGCTTTGTGTGCTGAAGGCCACTATTTTCCAAGGCTTTGATTTAGCTCTTGCAGACAAGTGTACACTCCCTAACTGTTTAAACAATAACAAAAGAAGAAAGAAGAAGAAGAAGAAGAAGAAGAAGAAGAAGAAGAAGAAGAAGAAGAAGAAGAAGAAGAAGAAGAAGAAGAAGAAGAAGAAGAAGAGAAAGAGGAGGAGAAGAAGAAAGAAAAGAAAAAGGAAGGAGGAAGAAGATGATGATGATTATGGTGATGATGAAAAAGAAGAAAGGGAAAGAAGAGAATACAATTGAAAAGAAAAATATATATTTATTTACTTGGGATATCATACAGGTTTTTTTTAATAAAATCTTTATTTAAGCACCATAATTACAGGGATGATTATAGTTGGGTTTCAGTCATAAACAGAACACACCCCTTCACCAGTGCAACATTCCCACCACAAATAATTCCTTCCCTCCTCCCCCACCACTGCCTGTGTTCGAGACAGGCATTCTACTTCTCTCATTCATTAACATTGACATATTTCACTCAGCATAATAGATTCCAAGTAGATTCATATATAGGAAAATTTCATTACTTCTCTCCTGACAGTTGCATAATATTCCTTTGAGTATAAGTACCACAGTTTCGTAGGCCATTCCTTTCTTGAAGGGCATCTTGGTTGTTTCCAGAGTCTGGCTATTGTAAATAGTGCTGCAATGAATATAAGTGTGAGAAAGGGATTTTTGTACTGTATTTTGTGTGCTAGGGTATATCCCTAAGAGTGGTATATCTGGATCATATAGGAGCTCAATTTCCAGTTTTTTGAGGAATCTCCATATTGTTTTCCAGAAAGGCTGGAGTAGATGGCATTCCCACCAGCACTGAATAAGAGTTCCTTTCTCTCCACATCCCCAGCAGCACTGCCTGTTCTTATTATTTGTGATATGTGCCAATCTTTATGGCATGAGATGGTACCATCATAGTTGTTTTGATTTGCATTGTGGAGCATTTTTATATGTCTTTTGGCCATTTCTATTTCTTCTTTAACAAAGTGTGTGTTCATTTCTTCTCCCCATTTTTTGATGGGATTAGATTTTTTTTTTTTTGTAAAATTTTGTCAGTGCCTTGTATATTTTGGATATCAGCCCCTTATCTGATGGGTATTGGGTGAAAAGTTTCTATCATTCAGTGGGTTGATCTTGTATCCTAGGCACTATTTCCTATGAGGTGCATAAGTAATATATATTAAATATAAATTTAATAACATAAATATATCTCTTCTTCCACTTGTGCTGTTTCCTCCTTGAAGATACCTTTAATCTCAATATAATTAAGTGTCTTACCTACATGTTGTTCTATATACCTTATGGTATCAGATCTGATATCAAGATCTTTAATCCATTTGGATTTTACCTTTATACATGGTATTAGCTGTGGGTCTGAGTTCACTTTTTTGCAAATGACTAGCCAGTTGTGTCAACACCACTTGTTGAGGAGGCTTTCCTTACTCCATTTTGGATTTCTTGCTCCTGTGTCAAAAATTAAATGATTGTATGTCTACAGAAAATTCTCTGTATACTCAAGTCTATTCCACTGATATGAAGTTCTGTCTTTATTCCAATACCATGCTGTTTTGATGACTATTGCTTTGTTATACAATTTAAAATTAGGGAAAGTAATGCTTCCCATATTTCTTTTACCAAGGATAGCTTTAGCTATTCATGGGTATTTATTGTTTCAAATGAATTTCAGAAGTGTTTGATCCACATCTTTGAAGAATGTCATGGCTATCTTTAGAGGGATTGCATTAAATCTGTACAGTGCTTTGGGGAGTATTGTCATTTAATTATGTTAATACTGCCAATCCCTGAGCAGGGTATGTGTCTCCATTTCTTATGTCTTCTTTTATTTCTTGAAGTAGTGTTTTGTAGTTTTCTTTGTATAGGTCCTTCACCTCTTTAGTTTAGTTGACTCCAAGATATTTGAGTTTGTGTGACACTAATGTGAATGGAGTTGTTTTTTTTTTTTATTGTTCTTTTTTTCTCTATCATTATAGGTGTATAAGAAGGCTATTGACTTTTGCGTGTTAATTTTGTAGTCTGCCACTTTGCTATATGAATCTTTTAGTTTTTCTCCATTTAGAATAATATTTGCCATAGGTTTGTGGTAGATAGCCTTAACTATATTGAGAAAAGTTCCTTTCATTCTCTTCTTGATGAGAGTTTTTAACAAGAATGGGTATTAGACCTTATCAAATGCTTTTTCTGCATCTATTGATATGATCATATGGTTTTCATTTTTCTTGTTGATATTGTGTATTATGTTGATTGATTTACAGATGTTAAACCATCCTTGCATTCCTGGGATGAAACCTACTTGATTGTGGTGAATGACCTTTTTGATGAGGCATTGGATCTTATTTGCCAGAATTTGTTGAGGATCTTTGCATCTGTGTTCATCATGGTTATTGGTCTGTAATTTTCTCTTTTGGCAGCTTCTCTGTCTGTTTTTGGTATTAAGGTGATGTTGGCTTCATAAAGACTATATGGAAGTGTTCCCATTTTTTCAATTTCATGAACAAGCCTGACAAGGATTGGTAGTAGTTCCTCTTGAAACATTTAAAAAAAAATTACTAATGAATCCATCTGGGCCCGGGCTTTTGTTTTTGGGCAGACATTTGATTACTGTTCTAATTTCTTCAATAACGATTTAGATATGCTAATTTAGATATGCTACATCCTCCTTATTCAACCATAGAAGGTTTTAAGAGTCCAGGAATTTATCCATTTCTGCCAGGTTCTCATGTTTTGTGGCACAGAGTTTCTCAAAGTAGTCTCTGATTACCCTTTGAATCTCTGCACTATCTGCAGTGATCTCACCCTCTTCATTTCTAATCTGGTTTATCAAGTTTTTCTCTCTCTTTCTTTGTGAGTTTTGCCAGTGGCCTATCAATCTTGTTTATTTTTTCAAAGAACTAACTTCTGCTTTTGTTGATCTTTCGGCTTGTTTTTTGGATTTCCACTTTATTGATTTGCTATTTCCATCTTCCTACCTATTTTTGGTTCCTTTTGTGGATTATTTTTTAATTTTATAAACTGTGTCATTAAGCTATTTATGTAGGCCCCTCATACAGGTGTTAAGGCACTTCCATTCAGATAGCTGACCAATGTTTGCTCCCTGGCATGGCATATATTCCTTAAAACACTGCCAGGGACAATCCTGAGTACAGAAGCAGCAGTAAATGTCTAATATGACTGGATGTGGCCCAAAAGAATATATTGCAAAATCAGTATAATAAATAAAAAATTATCATTAAAATAAATTAAGTTAATCAAAATGCAAAATATATTATAATTTTTCCATAATTATTTATGCTTGATACATTAGAATGAAGAATAAGCTAATTTCAAACCATGTGTTCTTTGTTTTCATTTCCTATAACTCTAAATGTGCACGTGTATATGCATATTTAAATATGGGTTGAATAATTTTTAGGTTTACTTTGTGTTTTTCTTTTTTCTCTAATTAAAATTTTTTAAATACAAACATTAAGAATAGCCAGCTATCTCAAATAGTATAATTAATTCATGATTAAATAAGGTGATTAAAAATAAGCACTAGTAATGTTGATTATTTAGTACGATCTAAAATATTATACCATCTTCTTTAGTAGTTTCCAGTATTTCAGACAGCTAGTTAGTAGTTTGCAAAAAAAAAAATTGCAATTTGTGCCAATGTGTATTCCATCATCCCTAAATAATTTGTGCCAACTGATGTGAGCTGAAATATGGAAAACCCAAAAAAAGATAATGCTAAATTAATTTGAACTTGGACTATGATCAGGCATATGTGCTTAGACTTGAATGCATTGAACCCCCACTGATGTTCAGACCTTGTCTTCACCCTTTCCTGGACTAGCTCCCACTTGAAGCTCTAAGGAGTTCCCCAGGAACCAAAAGAAATTGGAGAAAGGATTGTTTCTTGATGAAGATTTGGCTCTGAATTACAGATATTCATATACATGTACAATATGTACATGTACATATTCATGTACAAATAAAAAATGCTCATATATAATCATATATATTTACATATACCTATACTAGTTTATTTTCTCTTGTTTCTTATTCAAAGGGGAGTGCTATTTGTATAAATTCCTACAAATTTGGTGAAAATAGCAATTGGGGTAATGAGAAGAAAAAGTATCTTGTCAGGACTAGCTACATAATTTTAGGGATCCAGTACAAAATGAAAATGATGGACCACTAAAACTATTAAGAAATTCCAGGTGGGACTCTGCTGTGTCTCTGAAGCATGGCAGACATCTTGGGCCTTCTCTCTGCTTGCTTTGGTCTGGGAACTTTGATCCTCTCTGGCATCCTTCCCTGAGGGCATGCCTTCTCCCCTGCCCAGAGACTGTGGAACTAGCTGACTCTGCTGTGTCTCTGAAGCACAGAAGACATCATGGGCCTTCTCTCTGCTTGCTTTGGCCTGGGAACTTTTATTTTTCTCTTGCATCCTTCCCTGAGGGCTCACCTTCTCCTGAGGTGAGTCGTCCCACCCACAAAGAGTGGAGTCAGAGCTTGGCTTGCTTCACAGCTGCGCACTCCACCTAGCCGATGAATATCACCAAAATACATAGAAAACTCCACAATATAAGCATAACAATGGGGAAACAACACAAGCCAACACCAGACATAGAGAATGAAGATGGCAATTCTGATGTCCCAAAAACAGCCAACCACCTAGTTAGTCTCTCAGATATGAAGTTTAGAGAAAAAATATGGACAGTGTTTACAGAACTCAAAGAAGGATAGATCAAGGTGAATGGAACACTAATAAGAATCAAGAGAAAATGAAGATAGAAATCAGAAAACTCCAAACTGAAATAACATGTCTTTAAAACTCAGTAGAAGAATTGAAAACCTCAATGGAAAGTCTATCCAATAGGTTTAACAGCAGCTGAGATAGAATTAGTGATCTGGAAGATGAGATGCACAACAACAACTTCATACAGCAGAAGAGATTGGAAAAAAGCCTTAAAGCAAACGATCAAACAATGGAAAAATTACTCAAAGAATGTGAACAGATGAAATGAAAGTCTTTGATTAGCTCAACAGAAACAACTTAAGAATCATTAAAGTCCCAGAGACCCAGGAAGAAAATCCCAGGAAGAATCAACAGTCAAGGACATCATTACAGAGAAACTACCAGAGCTAAAGACTACATGCAACCAAATCCTACATGCTCAAAGAGTACCAACTAAAAGAGACCCAAGGAAAAGTACCCCAAGACACATCCTAGTCACAATGACAAATCCTACAGATAGGGATAGAATACTAAAAGTGGCAAAATCAGAAAGGTAAATTATATTCAAGAGAGCATTCTTGAGATTTACAGCAGACTTGTCACAAAAAACCCTCAAGGCCAGAAGGCAGTGGTGAGACATAGTGGCAAACCTCAATGAAATAAATGCTTCACCTAGAATAGTGCACACAGCCAGACTCACTTTTAGGTTTGAAAGAAATATACATAGATCATGAATAACAACAACTCAGAAACTTTGCAAAATCAAAAACCAGTCAAAAGAAAAACTGAAAGGTCTACTTTAAGACAAGACTGACCAACAGACACATCTTCTACACAGAAATGGCATTAAATCCCATGACAATTATCTCTCTCAATGTCAATGAACTAAATGCACCAGTTAAGAGACACAGACTGGCTACATGAATCAAAAAAACTGAATCCAACATTCTGCTGCCTACAAGAAATCACCTGAATACTCAGAACAAACATAGACTCAAAATCAAAGGTCAGAGGAAAATCATCCAAGCAAACAACACCCTTAAAAAACTGAAGTGGCCATACTAATATCAGATGACACAAACTTTAGACTCAGAAAAGTTGTAAAGGACAAAGTTGGACATTTTATACTAATCAAGGAATATGTACAACAGGAAGAAATCACACTCCTAAACATATACATACCCAATGAGGAACTAGCAAATTATTTAATACAATTGTTGACAAATTTTAAAAAAGGTATCAATAACAACATAATAATTGTGGAAAATCTCAACACTGCCATGTCACCCCTTGATAGGTCAACCAGACTGAAACCCAACAAAAATATACTAGCTCTGATAAGAGAAATGGCACTCTATCCTCAGAAACCTGGATATACATTCTTCTCCAATGCACATAGGTAATTCTCTAGGATAGATTATATGCTTTACCATAAACCATATATTCATAAAATCAAGAGGATAGAATTAGTGCAGACTATCTTCGCTGATCACAATGCACTGAAATTAGATGTAAACTACAAAGGACATAGAAGAAAAACTTTTTTTTCTCTTTTTTATTTTTTTATTAAATATAATTTTTATTTTAATCATAGTGGCTTACATATCATTGACAATAATAATTTAGGTACATATTAACATAAAATCAGGGGAATTCGCATCACTGAATTGTCATAGAAGAAAAACTTTAACACCTAGAAATTAAACAGCTTACTACTGAACAACCAATGGGTCAGCGATAAAATCAAAGAGAAAAGAAATTCCAAATGGTAAATTTTTTAAACAATTAAGTCAAGAGGGCCCAGTATGTGTGCACAGGTCACATGTTCACGAAATCATCTTTATCTTTTGAATCAGGTAGACATGAGATCAAATTTTAGGCTTTCACCTACTAGATGAGTATATTGAGTAATATACTTGAGCTTTCAAGACAATCGTTTTCTTTCTTTTTTTTTTTTTTTTTGGTTTTTGGTCCACACCCGTTTGACACACAGGGGTTACTCCTGGCTATGCACTCAGAAATTGCCCCTGGCTTGGGGGGACCATATGGGATGCCAGGGGATCGAACCGCTGTCCATCCTATGGTAGCGCTTGCAAGGCAGACACCTTACCTCTAGTGCCACCTTCCCGGCCCCGACAATCATTTTCTTACATGTAAAACCGGAGTAATGAAAATCTAGTATTCTCAAGATGTTGCAGTATTGAGAATATTATGCTAAGTACATAATACAGTGATTAATATAGACTATATCTTCTTTCCCCTTTATTATTAAATGAGAGCTTATATTCTAAAATGTAAATTTAAAGGTCTAGAGATATAGTAAAGAGAATGGGTGCTTGTCTTGCTCATGACTGACTCAGGCTTAGAGTAATAAGTTCTAAGCACTATGTAGCTCCAAAACAAACAAAAAATAAACTCAAGAGAGGTTGTCAGGATAAAGGAATAGGAGACAGGTTGAATGCAGGGCTAATAATGGAGATGGCATAAGGTTTTAAAGCATAGGAGCCAAACATGGTGGCTAGGGCCTTGAATAAAGTTCATGTCTCTTGAAAAATAATAAACTCAAGGCTATTCCTAATTTACAGTTATTTATGATTACTTGCATCTACACTATAAAAGAAAAATGCACATTATGACTAATGAAGGTATTTTGATTCAGGTTTACCCACTTTTTAAAGCAATTTTTATTTTGACCACAGAGGATTACAAATTTTTCACAGTATTATTTTAGGTACATAGTGACATCAAATCAGGGGCATTCCCACCACCAATGTTGTACTCCCCCCACCCCTGTTCTCACCATTGCCCCTCCTTTGCTCCCTGGGCTGCCAGTGTAAGTGGTCCCTTCTGTGTCTAACTTGTAGATTGAGTATCAATTCTGTTGTCATTGGCTTTGGATTTGGTGTTTAAGTCTGATCATTTTTTATTTCTACTCACTATTCATACAACTGTTTGATCTTGGTGCCCTTTATTATTTCCCCTCAATTTGTGAGGCAGAACAAGATGGTTCAAGTTATGTGGTTCTGTTTGAAGGTAAGAAAAAAAAAAGAAAAGGAAAAAAAGGGGGCAAAAATTCAAACAAGCAAAAAACGAGAGTGGTGCTTCTAGAGACTATGAAAATCAGTTTAAGAAAAGAAAGGGGAAAAGGAAGAAAAACATAAAAAATAATACAAAAATCAAACCCCCAAAACAAACAAAAACAAAAGCAAGCAGCAAACAAACAAAAAAACTTGAAAAGTACATCAGCAATAAAGACAACAACCAAATAGTAACCATGGTCCCGAAATAATGATGGATCAAAGCACAGGGCAAAAAAAGAAAAAAGGAAAGGCAAAGAAAAGAAAAAAACAAAACAACAATTACCAAAAAAAAAAAAAAAGTAATTTGTGCTGTTCGTTTGTTTTGCATAGGCAAAGTAAAAATTGAGGAGATTAGAAAGGGAATTCCCCTGGCCTGAGAGATATAGTGTTTCTCTGCCCTTAAAATATACTGTCATGGATATAACTTCAGGCTCCATACATGCTCTTTTACTCTTCCCTAGGTCCTTTTGTGATGTCTGGAAGTTTTCCACTCCATTATGGTTGATAAAATCAAGCCTCTTTAGCTAGTGATCTTAGTATTTGCACATGTCATAGGATGGAGCTTAGGATGGAGTCTTTCTTTACAGTTCCAGAAGTTCTGTTCCATCACTGTTGTTTTAGTCAGTCTTCTGTAGTTGCTGGTCTTGGTTTTTGCATTGATCCTAGGATGAAGACTAGGATAGTCTTTCATTATGTTTCCAGAAGTTCTGCTCAGTTGCAGTTGTCTCAGTCAGACCTCTGGAATTAGAGATATTGGTTGTTGTACAGATCGTAGGCCAAAGCTTAGACTAGGGTCTTTTTTATTGGTCCCAGAATAAGTTCTGCCCAGTCATGGTGGGTCACAGCCAGTCTTCTGTAGTTAGTGATCTTGGCTTTTGCACAGATCAGATGATGTATCTTCTGATTTCATCTTATCGTAAGGTGGTAAGATAAGACAATCTGCTCTTAGACCAAGTTGTTTCCATTTTCTCATTGTCAGAATGTCGTACCAAAACAGGCACATATTGGTGTCAGAGCAGTATTAAGAATGTCCCTAGACTAACAACTTTTCTAGACCTAACAACTCTCACATACATATCATGAGGCAATTTTACTTTTCCTTATGAGTTTTAATTATAATAGGCATTAGTGACATAAGTAAAAAAATAAGACAATAACCTCCAAGTGGAATTGCTTATTCAACCATATCATAAACAGACTTAATTACAGTTTCACCTTTTTGGAATTAAATTTTATATCACTCAATCAGAAATTGCCTGATAATTTCTAGCTAAATCATTTACTCTATAGATCCTTGTCCATCTTTAAAAAGGATGCTAATTTTACAATAGCCAATTTTTAGACTAATATAATTCCTTTGTTTCAGGCTCCCTTCTGTTTTTACATCTTCCTTTTCTTTTCTCTTTCTTTCTTTCTTTCTTTCTTTATTCTTTCTTTCTTCTTTCTCTCTCTTTCTTTCTCTCTCTTTCTTCTTTCTCTCTCTCTCTCTTCTTTCTTTCTCTCTCTTTATCTTTCTCTTTCTTTCTTCTTTCTTCTTTCTTTCTTTCTTTCTTTCTTTCTTTCTTATCTTTCTTTCTTCTTTCTCTTTCTTTCTTTCTTTCTTTCTTTCTTTCTTCCTTCCTTCCTTCCTTCCTTCTTCCTTCCTTCCTTCCTTCCTTCCTTCCTTCCTTTCTTTCTTTCTTTCTTTCTTTCTTTCTTTCTTTCTTTCGTTCTTTCTTTCTTTCTTTCTTTCTTTCTTTCTTTCTTTCTTTCTTTCTTTCTTTCTTTCTTTCTTTTGCCTGAGAGAGGTCACACCCTACAGTGTTTAGTACATACTCCTATCTCTGTGCTTAGGGATCACTCTGGAGAGCTCAGGAGACCATATGAAATGCTAGGGGTAAAACCTGGGTTGGCTATGAGAGCAAGGTTATTGCCCTTCCCACTGTACTATCACTAGAGAAACAAAGTATTCCATCTTAAACAACTCTTCAGAGTTCATTTCTATCTGCTAGACTGAATGCTACCCAATTCAAATAGATTTTGCTCAAATAAACTCTTCACTTTTATGTATGTCAATTTATATTTTCATATTTATAATAAATGTTTTCTCAAGCCATTCATTATTCTAACATTGTATTGAAAAAAACAATTCTCCGCTCCTGATATTTCTTCCCAAGAACATCATTTATGGCAGACATTTTTCTTCTTCTCTCTCTCTCTCTCTCTCTCTCTCTCTCTCTCTCTCTCTCTCTCTCTCTCTCTCTCACAAATCTCCTCACAGGGCTCATATGTTCTTCATTGACCTTAGGCATCCTGTAACTTTAGTAGCCATATTGTCTAATATGGTTAATATGGTAAGGGCAGGCCTAATTCTGGCATTTGGAATCAGGAAGCCCTTGCTCCCCAATGTTAGTTTACATGACAATATTTCATGTTTAAATTTCCTAACTAGTTTTCAGCTTGGGTGGAGAAAATGAGGATTATTTACAGAATCACCACCAATGTATCATTACAATCTATATCCAGTCATTCTTTATACCTCTCAACTACCCATATGAGAAAAATCATTCCTATTGTTTTTTTGGTGAGTATAAGTGAGGATTAGTCTTCAAGTTATTGGTATAAACAAAATCTGAAGGAGATCTATTTGATGGCACAGATGAAGCTCTTAAAACTTTCCCACTTTTTGCTTTGCATGAAAGTTAATAAACAATAAGAACATCCAAATTTTGTGTTGATGTTGAAAAAAAAAGATAACACAGTATTATATCCAGGCTACTTATATTCTATCTGGCAGAAACATAAGCCAAGCTAAACTTAAATTCAGCAAATGCTAAATTTTATTTTAGGAAGAGCAAGCTGCAACTATAAGAAAAAATTGTATTTACAGCTATCTGCAATATCTATGCTACTCAAATCTATAGGTCTTATACTACAACCTGAAACTATGTACTAAAATTTACAAGGTCTGAGACTTAAATACTAAAAGGTATATATTTTTAGAGATCTTATTAACAACCACAAAATTATATGCATTAATGCATGAATTTTTATGTCTTTCTTCAAGGTTCATATAAGATATGTTTTTGATGAGGAACTTATTCTTACTTGAACATTTATTTTTAACATTATGGGAATTTATCTACACCTAATCTATCTCAGGGGTGTGTGAAAGATACCTATTTAGTGAGAAAAATGATATTTGAATATATGAGGTAGCACTACCTAGGATCATACCACCTACCTCCAGTTACATCCTGCAGTTACATAAATGACTCATCAAATTTTTACTAACATTTCAAGTATATATACTGATGGAAATTGTACCAAGAAAAGAACAAAAAAATTTTGTAGTGATCAACAATGTATAGGTCTGGAATGTATAATGTACCTGCTTATGCCCATAATTCAATCTCTTCTCTAAATAATCCCAGTTTTTATGTTCCAAAAGAGTTTGTGACAAAGACTAAGAGAGTATCTCAAGGGTTGGAGCACATATTTTGCATGCAGAAGGCATGGATTCAGTCCTTGACACTGCATGATTCCTTAAACTCCACTAGAATTAGTCACTGAACAATTCTGGGTGTGGATCCACCACAAATAAAGCAAACAAAAAAAAATTTCTACCAAGTCTATCCTTATGTATACTTTATTTCATCATAAAGAATATCAATACTGTGTAGTACTTCTTTAGCTTATCTATATTCCTTTATATGTTGCTCAACAAGATTACTTTCTCTCTGTCATGTTTATCTAATCCAATTGATTCAATGGACTATATATATATATATTTGGTTTTTGGTTTTTGGGCCACACCCGGCAGTGCTCAGGGGTTACTCCTGGCTGTCTGCTCAGAAATAGCTCCTGGCAGGCACGGGGGACCATATGGGACACTGGGATTTGAACCAACCACCTTTGGTCCTGGATCAGCTGCTTGCAAGGCAAACGCCGCTGTGCTATCTCTCCGGGCCCATCAATGGACTATATTTTTAACTAAAAAGAAAATACACATCAAGTACTCCCAAGCACACTAATTTTTATTTTTACATAGATATTCATGTATTTCTCACATTAATATACCTGTTATGACATTTCTCCCTTAAAAAAGTTTATGTGTTGTGGGCACCCTAGCTGGCAGTGCTTAGGGTTTACTCCTGATTCTGCTCAGAGATCAGTCTTGGTGATGCTTATAGGAAAATATATGGTGCTGGGGATTGAATCAGTCTAGGAAACAAGCAAGGAAAGCACCTATCCTATATCTCCAGCCTCAATTCTTTTTTGTATATAGCTTTTGCAATTTCAAAAATATCTTATTGTTTCTGATATTCAATTCAAAATTGCACTTGGAATCATGAAGAAAACAGGTTGAAGAATATAAGTTTTACTATTTGTAATATTCATTATTTGTCAAATCTTTCATTTTAAATCTTTATTTTTCTAACAGATTTGAGGATCAGATCTCACAGCTATCAGGCACTATCACTGAACCACACCTTCCACCTTTGTGACATTTCAAAACACATTGGCCTAATAACCAATGTTCACTGTTATAGAGCCAGTGGATAATGGAGAATTCCAGCTTAGAAAAAGGAATCAATAGGTTTATTTTGACATTATTCTTAACTCCTTTATAGAAAAGCAATCTTTTTCTGATAGAAGTGATACCAGAGAACAGCTGTTGACTCTAAACATGGATTATTCTGCATGATGTCCCATTTACAAAAAGATTTCACTTTTATTTCCTTATTGATACAGTTATAACCTGATGATATGGGGGCATTCTTCTTCCTCTCCTTATTTTTTTATAGATAAGGTCAGACCCAGAGAAGTAAATGATTGACTCAAGATACCATGCTCAAGAATGTTTGAAGTTGCCAACTTTAAATCCAAACTACCCTAAATAACTGTAGTGAGCTATAATGATGGTGAAGAAAACTTCCAGTATCCTGATTTCCTAAACCTTATGATAGAATTTAGGAGCATTCACAAACTTGCTTCTCATGACACAGAAGGAGAGCCAAAACAAAGCTGAGAATTCAACAGAATCTAAAGGCCTTTTTCTCTGCAATCTTCTTCAGTTGCCTACCTTCGTTCTAATGCCAACCTTTACCTCTCTGTCTAAAACAGGCAATTTTAAATAGTTGGTGGTGGTTACCTTGGAAACAGATTGCATCTTCAAATGCCCCCTTTAATGAGGTAATTTTAAGAATTTTTATGATAAATTACCAAACCACACAAACTCAACTGTGGGAAGTTTTGCTTTGGAAAATCTAATAAAAAGAAAGCAGAGGGGGCGGCACAGTGGCGCCTTGCCCGTGCTAGCCTAGGATGGACCATGGTTCTATCCCCCAGTGTCCCATATGGTCCCCCAAGACAGGAGCGATTTCTGAGCGCATAGCCAGGAGTAACCTCTGAGCATCTGGGTGTGCTCCCCCACTCAAAAAGAAAAGAAAAGAAAAAAAAGGCAGAAAGGATGAACAACAAATACAATGAAGAAAATTCAATGGGAACAGACTTGGAGAGGCAAAATGGAAGGGATGCAAGGTCTGACTACCAAAATCCAAATCAAATTCAATTCAAACCAGAGATTTAAATTATGTATAATCTCTAAAGGAATACCCATCAGACTGAGCCAAGATTCTTGGAGAGGAAGAATGGTAAAGTGAGAGATAAAGAGAACAAGAGTAGAAATTTCCTCATGGAAGACTTGCAAATTTTAAAGTGCTTCCATTTTCTATTTCATAGTTGACTAGATTCATTGAATACCAGCAACAAGCTTTCTTTAATTTCTCAATTTATGAAACCAAGAGATGCTGAGCCCTAGAAAGAACACAATGTTGGAATGTATTGACAGAAATGAATTTTAGAGTAACCTAAGTTATCCTCAAACTCCATAGATATAAAGCAGTTCTTACAGTGTTCCAGATTCTGTTATTAATTTCTTACCAATAATTCTTTGAGGGGGAGAAGGGAGTGGAGTGTTTGAGCCATTCCTTATGGACTTGAGGAACCATCTGAGATGTCAAGGATTGAATCCAGGTTGGCTGCATGCAAGGCAAATGCCATACCCTCTCCAGTTCCAATCTTACCTTAAACTTTTCACAGAAAGGAAAAGTGATTTCAATACTTTGCTGCATAATACACTTGGTAGAAAGCACATTATTCAAAGGATGATATGCCAATAATCATTGTATTTGAATACAAAAGTATGCCTCATATATATTGGATAGCTTAACATTAAATCTCCTTGAAGGAAAGAAGATAGATTGCCTGAAAGAGCTTTCATGGACACTAATTCTTTGGCAGGATTCCTTGGGTCTCTACAGGAACGTCTTACTCTTGCTGTTCACGGAAAGCACCAGGGAACAGATGCGTTACAGTTTGTGACAGGAGAACAGCCTGTGGATTCCGCCTACTCCCTACAGTCCATCTGGGAGGTGGGTAGAAAGGGAGCCTAAAGAGAGGAGGGCTCTCCTGGGAATCCCTCAGGGTACCATGGCTTTTGGAACTTTATTTTCAGTAGATGGCAGTACATCTATTAAGATAATGAAGAGGAGAGTATTGATGGGAAGTGTAATTGTTTCTGCAGAAAGTATACTGCATGTGAAAATTCAGTCTTTTTTTTTTAACCTGGTAATATGATAACACAAACTACTATACAGTATTTAAATCAGCAGCCTCTTTGGGGCAAAAGGGGCATCATGATTTATTATTCTGGCTCTAATGTAGGATGTGATCAGATAGCTATCCCATGAAAAATAAAGTTGGGGTAAGAATAAATTATTTAGGGCCAAAATGATAGCACAGCAGGTAGGGCATTTGCCTTGCATACAGTCAGTCAAGGTTCAATACCCGGCATCCAATATGATTTCCTAAGACTTCTAGGAAAGTGATTTCTGCATGCAGAACTAGGAGTTCTGAGCATAGGTGTGATAAAAGAAAGAGGGGCCGGTGAGGTGGCGCTAGAGGTAAGGTGTCTGCCTTGCAAGCACTAGCCAAGGAAGAACCACGGTTCGATCCTCCGGCGTCCCATATGGTCCCCCCAAGCCAGGGGCAATTTCTGAGCACTTAGCCAGGAGTAACCCCTGAGCATCAAATGTGTGTGGCAGAAAGAAAAAGAAAGAAAGAAAGAAAGAAAGAAAGAAAGAAAGAAAGAAAGAAAGAAAGAAAGAAAGAAAGAAAGAAAGAAAGAAAGAAAGAAAGAAAGAAAGAAAGAAAGAAAGAAAGAAAGAAAGAAAGAAAGAAAGAAAGAAAGAAAGAAAGAAGGAAGGAAGGAAGGAAGGAAGGAAGGAAGGAAGGAAGGAAGGAAGGAAGGAAGGAAGGAAGGAAGGAAGGAAGGAAGGAAGGAAGGAAGAAAGAAAGAAAGAAAGAAAGAAAGAAAGAAAGAAAGAAAGAAAGAAAGAAAGAAAGAAAGAAAGAAAGAAAGAAAGAAAGAAAGAAAGAAAGAAAGAAAGAAAGAAAGAAAGAAAGAAAGAAAGAAAGAAAGAAAGAGAGAGAGAGAGAGAAAGAAAAAGAAAAAGTCGGTTGCTCAGTGCTCACTTCTGGTAAGCTCACTTCTAGGGATCATGGCTTGCTGGGATCAATCTGAGCCTTCAGAATGCAAAGCATAAACCCTTTGTGCTCTCACTCTGGCCTCAACTGTGGATTTTTTTTTTTCAGAAGTAGAAAATATTCAAATTAATTTTTAGGAGATATCTTAAGCATGTTTGGAGGGCAAAGGGGCAGAAAAATGAGATTGAGAGTGACAGTTTATATACTGTCACTTGACGGACTTGATATACGTGTACTTGACGGACACGTTTGTATCCTAATCAATAATTTGAGACATACTAATAATTTTGAGTATACTATGCCACTCATTTTTACTGATGAGAAAACTAAAGCCTGGAAATTTAAATAGGACACCCAAAAATCACCCTTGTTGTTAACAGGGCATATAATGAGTTTCAATTATTAGAGAAGATTTCTGTCATAAAATTTTGGGGAAAGGGACATTCAAAAAAAAATCTCAGTTGTCTCTTGTCATTACATTCTGAATATGATGTATGGGACTACAATAACCATCTTGATACAATTACAACAGCCAGCCTTAAGAAAACATAATTCTAGGACCAGAGAGATAGCTCAATGGAATGGAGTGCATATTTTGTATGCAGAAATACTGGGTTCAGTCACTTACACTGCATGGTCTTCTAAACCCTAAAACATGAATCAAGAGTAGTCCCTGAAGATTCTGGGAATGGCCCTAAAACAAACAAAATTATTTCATAATAATTAAATAAAATTAAAAGTGATACAAAGTGAATGCTTGATAGTGTTATGATATGCTGAATTAACCAGCTTATAAAGTTAAAATTGATATACATATGACTGACCCTAGTTCAACCCTACATATATTTCCTTGAGCACTGCAGAAGTGATCCCTTAGCAAAGAGCTAAAAATAAGCCCTGAATACTGCTGATTGGGGCCCCAAATTGATAAATTAATTTATTAATGAAAAATTTAAATAACTAATAAAACTTATTTTAAATATTGACCTTTCATTTAGCGCTGTAAACACCATCTCTGTCCAATCAACTTAATATTTTAAAATGCTCCATATCCCTAATCATCAGGGAGATGCAAATCAAAACAACAATGAGTACCATCTCATGCCACAGAGACTGGCAAACATCACAAAGAACAAGAACAATCAGTGCTAGTAGGAATGTAGGGAGAAAGGAACTCTTATTCACTGCTGGAGGGAATGACATCTACTCCAGCCTTTCTGGGAAACAATATGAAGATGCCTCAGAAAACTGGAAATTGAGCTACCATATGATCCAGCTATACCACTCTTAGGGATATACCCTATGAACACAAAAACACAATACAAAAATGCCTTCTGCACACTTACATTCATTGCAGTGCTATTTACAATAGCCAGAATCTGGAAGCAACCCAGATGCCCAACAATAGATGAGTGGCTAAAAAAACTGTGGTACATACATACACGCAATGAATACTATGCAGCCATCAGGAAAAATGAAGTCATGAAATTTTCTTTCATGAATGTACATGGAACCTATTATGCTGAGAGAAAAGAGTCAGAGGGAGAGAGATAGACACAGAATAGTCTCACTCATTTGTAGGATTTAAGAAAAATAAAAGACATTATTGTAATAATGCCCAGAGACAATAGAGATGAGGCTGAAAGAACTGCTCCACGATATGACGCACACCACAAAGAAATGACTACACTAACAACTATCATGACAATGGTAGTGAATGAGAGAAATAGAATGCCTGTCTCAAATACAAACAGGGAATGCGGGAGGAGGGAGGTGAGGGGCATTGGTGGTGTAAAGGCTGCACTGGTGAAGAGAAGTGTTATTTTTTTAATTAAAAAATCAAATATTGAACTTTCATTTAGCACTTAAATACCATCTTTTACCAGTCAAGTTAACTAAAATAATTGTCAAAAGGTGATGCAATAGTACAGTGGATATGAACCTTATATTGCATGCTACAAATTCAAGTTCAACCCCTGGAGCCCCATATTGTTCTTTGAATTATCATACGTGATATATGAGCACTGGATCAGGAGTCATTCCTGGGCACCTCTGGGTGAGGTTCAAACCCATAATCAATCGTAATTAAAAAATTGTCTCTAAAGAGGCCAAATGTAGAAGAATATAGTGTCAAACTCACTGGTAGAATTACAACAAAGGCTTCTATAAAAGATTCTATAGAAAGGAGCAGGGTAGTAATATGTTAAGAATCCTAAGGGAATTTTTATCTTTGAAGAGATAATGTAAGTTAAAAGAATGTAAATCTTTGGCTACAGGGTTGGGTGAGAAGTAAAAAATGAATGGAGGCACTGTACCTAGCTATAGCATGCTTCAGGAGGCTGATCCAAAAATTGATGTGTCCACAGTAAATCTGTGTGCTGCAAACATTCCCGTGGTCCTTTAAATCTCTACACAAGACCTAGGCAAGAAGTTGTGGACACAGGTTCTTACTTCCCATAAATAAATGTCATCTACCACACACACACACACACACACACACACACACACACACACACACACACACACACACATTTCAAGAAGAGACTTCAAACCTTAGATAGGTAGTGTTAGCCCAATAGACTATATCCTCTTCCAAATCTGATCTGAGGGCAAATATCTAACCAGTTACAAAACTGAAGCAACCAGGTCAGGTTGAGTCACTGAATCTTTGTATAAAAGCTCAAAGGCACATATCTGTGCTTTAGAGGCTCAGAAGCAGCTGAACATATATATATATACATGTACCAGCATAGGATTTGGGTGGTGCTAGTCTCACACTACTACAGAGGCTTTCACAAAACCAGACCTTCACAATTACCTCTCACTTCACAACAGGCATAATAAAAAATGTAGACCATTAAATTTGATAGAAGATAATAATAGTCTGGAAATTTACCTCAGCACCCATTAGCTTTATAACCTCTCAGTGGATGACTTCAGATTAACCATGGTGAAACTGCTTAACAAATTGAAAGTGCACAAATCTCCAATAAATAAAGAAAATATAAGACATTACATGAGAAAACTGCAATCAGAAATGACAAAACTGATGTTCATAGTAGATGAACTAAAAATTTTATTCAGAGGTCTCAGTTGCAGAGTTATATAAATATAGGAAAGAATCAGTGAGTTCGAAGGTATGATGTAAGAAACCATCAATAAATAACAGATAATGAAAATAAATAAAAAGAAATTGTTGCCAGCAAACAGATGGGGTGGAGGACTAGTAATATATATTATAGAGCACTATGTGAAACTTAAACCAACATAAAGTTATGAAATACTTTTGAGACACTAAGATCCATCTGAAGAGACCAGAAAACTTGAAGATATTGAATTCCAGGACCAGACCATGCAGTACTACCTGAGCAGACAAGCTCTTGCTGGAAAAAAAAAAAAAGGTTATGCTAAAAATATAAAAAGAACACCATAAGCAGTTAAGTTGGCCCACCTGGCAGCTATTTTAACAACAGATTTCGTGGGGACAATTTGGGTAACTTTTTATATAAACTAAAATTTCCTTAGCAGAGGGAAAGTTGTACATTTACATCATCTCTGCTTGATATATGTACTTTATTTCTCTCTCTCTCTTTTTTTTTTGTTTTGGACCACACCCAGAACACTCAGGGCTTACTTCTGGCTCTGTATTCAGAAATAACTCTTGGTGGTCTTGAGGGATCATATAGGATGCCAAGGATAAAACCTGAGTCAGCCACATACCAGGCTAGACCTTTACCTGCTTTAATATCTCTCTGTACTGAGGAATGTATGTTCTTACCTTATGGCACATTTCTCTGTTCTAGGAAAGTAGCTCATCTCAGCTAGTAATGAGTAATTATTCTATGATATGTATTCTCCATCTTGAAAATTCACTGCAGCTCTACTTGGGAAATGTACTGGGTTCTTTTCATTTTGCAGAAGCCCATGTTTTTAATGAGTACATATTTGTCTTTCTTTTCCTTCATTTCCCAAATACACTTATCCTACCTCATATTTCCACTCTCCATGGAATTCATTACTGTAAGGAAAATCAACAGACCTGGAAATCAAGTTTCAGGGATCATTTTCTCTGTCCAGTAGATACAAGTGTGACTCAAGCAGAGTTGGATGAGTGCGTAATGGAGTTGGTGAGATGTAAAGTCTGTATCATGCAGATTCTAATCGCAGATTTTTATCAATCCTGAAAATTTCCAGGAGATTTCCTTTGTGACTTAAGTGGTAGAGAACGAATCAATAAACTCCCTTGTCAAGATTGTCATCTCTCTTCTCCCCACTTTATATAAACTACCCAGGGAACCCAACTTCTTCTGGTGGGAGTCCCCTCTCCCACCTGCAACATTTACCCCTTTTTAACTTCAGTACTACACAGTTCTAATCACAGACCAAAGTTGTGCATTGGATTTAACAACCCCCAGCTATTTCAAAAGACATAAAATGGACACATATGTCTCTTGAATATTTTATGTGTATTTTCTTTAACGGCTATAACTCTTTCTAAATATTCTTTTACCATGACGATTCTACCCACTTTTTATCTTGTCTTCTCTTTGTGAGCTGTTCAATAAGGAATTTTGGTGGAAGAGTCCCTCAGTTTAATGCTTATGATTGAACCATGTCATGGGGATTGTTGGACTTGTTCTTATGGCCCCCATATGCGCCGATAACGCCACATGGCATTGTTTGTTGTTTGCATAGGCACATTAAAATGGGAAAATACTATATATACAAATAAGTTCTTATCTAATAGAGATTGGAATACACAAATCTCGTAGTGCAATGGGGCCTTACTGCCTGAAGATTGATATAATGACCTGGCACAGACCTCAGAAGAATGGGCATCCTCAATTCACCCCTGAACCAGGGAAGCTATCTACGAAACATCCAAAGATTTTTTTTTTTTTTTTTTGGTTTTTGGGCCACACCCGGTGGTGCTCAGGGGTTATTCCTGGCTGTCTGCTCAGAAATAGCTCCTGGCAGGCACGGGGGACCATATGGGACATCGGGATTCGAACCAACCACCTTTGGTCCTGGATTGGCTGTTTGCAAGGCAAACGCTGCTGTGCTATCTCTCCAGCCCCACATCCAAGGTTTTTTTTTATAACAACACCTGGAAGCAATCCTCTACCAGGGAAGACCATACCATGGCTCTGACATCGACTTGCTCAAAAGAGACTTCCCTTAACACTAAGAAGACTTGACAACAACAACAACCACCTGCTTACAGGGTTCTCTGCATTGCTCTTTAACTGTGAGGTGAAACAAGAGGATGCTCTGCACCATCCTGACTGAAATATAGGATATGCAGATTTCAGGATCTTTAATACAGAAACATGATACCAACAACAGAGACTGTGAAAAATAAAAGTGTATTGGCACTACAGACAATGACCTGGATTGGACAAACTAGTTTGCCTGGAGCCTAGAGTTGGTCTTATGCCAGGAAACTTCAGGGGTAGGGTCTCCTTGTATTTAGACCAAGGCTTTTCCTTTCCATGTCCCTCATATTTTGGTGGGCCATGCAAACAATAATTGCCACTCTAACACCGTTTTTACTGTGCTCCTTTATTCTAATCCTTAAGAAAAACAACTTACTTAAACTTTTGAGGTTAACTTAAACTAATACGCATTTGCATGGAAATGTTAAAAAGTATTTTGCCTTCAATGTTTGAGTTACATAAGTTTTATGTCTTTAGATTGCTTTGTGTGCTGCTAAGAAATATTATGTACTACAATGGGGACTTGAGGGACAAAGTAATTGTACATGGGTTCTGTTTTTTTTCTTAATGTTCTTTGGCTGAAAGTTCAAAGTTAAGATATCAGCAATGGAACTTCTGAGAATTCTGTTTATGGATGATTTTCCTTCCACTGTAACTTTACCTTGTCCTCTTTCTTTGCATCTTTGTTCTCATAATTAAAAATAAAAATTAATTTAAAAAAAGATACAAAAAAGAAAAAGAAAAAGGAAAAAAATTGAAAAGAAAACAACCTGAAAAAAATAAATATCTCAACAAGAATACTTTATTAAGATAAATTGTCATTCAAATTTGAAGAAAAGATACAAAGCTTTATAGAAAAGTAACATCTTAAGTTCACAGCCAAGAAACCAGCTTTGCATAAAGCATTAAATGGTCTCTTTTAAAAGATAAAGACAAACTTCACATGCTTAGCTTAATATTAATATTCTAAAAGCAGTAATCAAATATCACAGAGTGAAATAAGAAAAATTAAGCCCCTAATACTTACCTGGCAGGAGAGATACCATGATCACGAAGGTGGTTTCCCCAGGGCAAGGCTTATCCATTGCACTCCGGTTGTGCTGACACCTGCGTTTTCCCCAAATGTGGGAAACTCGACTGCATAATTTCTGGTAGTGGGGGACTTCGTTCGCGCTCTCCCCTGATATTTCTTGTTTAAAAATAGATCTTGGGGCCGGAGAGATAGTATGGAGGTAAGGCGTTTGCCTTTCATGCAGAATGACGGTGGTTCAAATCCTGGCATCCCATATGGTCCCCCAAGCCTGCCAGGGGCGATTTCTGAGTGTAGAGCCATGAGTAACCCCTGAGCACTGCCGGGTGTGACCCAAAAACAAAAACAAAAACAAAATTGAACCCTAGAGTGACCCTGTGCATTTCAATATTGCTTGCAAGAACATTATGAAATGGTTTGAAGCCTTGCCCTACTCCATCTAGAGCAAGGTAATAGAAATCTTAGACACCTTTAAAAAAAAGAGAGAAAATAAAAGAAAGTGAATCTTACATTCTGCTACCTACATAAAATCATACACATGATAAATACAGACTTAAAATAAAATACTTTAAAACAGTCTTACAGGCAAACAATTGCTAAAAATAAGGACAACCTTACTTGTATCAGTCAAGACAGACTTCAAATACTAAAGAATATGAAGAAAAGGGCCAGTTATTATATAATAATTAGGGAATTTATGTCAAAAATTAAATATATTACATATAATATAATCCCATAAAAATTTATAGGCAACTGTTAATAGACCTAAGAAATGGTACAGTGATATAATTGTACTAAGAGATTTTAATACCTTTCTTTCACTCCTGGCTAGACCAACTAGGTAAAAAAAAAATCAATAAAGAAACAAAGTAGACTGAACTTCGCTGGATCTCAGATGCCAGCACCCTTCTGCCTCTCTACTCTGCTGTCCTGCATTTTCGGCCTGATTTCACCCTTGGTGCGGCTCATCAGCCAGCCTGCCTTCCTGTGAGCTTTCCAGGGAGTCTGCCTTCCCGTGAGCCTTCCGTGGAGGTGAGTCGACACGCCCAGAAAGGGAGGAGCCACTGAACTTCGCTGGATCTCAGATGCCAGCACACTTCTGCCTCTCTACTCTGCTGTCCTGCATTTTTGGCCTGATTTTATCCTGGGTGCGGCCCATCTGCCAGCCTGCCTTCCTGTGAGCCTTCCGTGGAGGTGAGTCGACACGCCCAGAAAGGGAGAAGCCAGAGGAGCACGGTTGCTCCGCTCCCCTTCGAGACGGTGCACAGCATTTAGCCGATGAATACAATCACAACACGTAGAAAAACACGCAGTACTAGTGTGACAATGGGGAAACAACAAGGGCCAGTGCCAGACATAGAGAATGAAGATGGCAACTCTGATGACTTGAACATGACCAACCACCTAGTCAGTCTCTCAGATAAGGAGTTTAGAGTTGCAATATGGAACATGTTCAAAGAACTCAAACAAAGTATAGAAGAGAAAACTAAAAAGAATCAGGAGAATATGAAGATAGAAATGAGAAAACTCCAAACAGAAATTTCAGATCAAATAACAGGTCTGAGAAACTCAGTAGATGAATTGAAGAAAAACATGTTTGAGATTTCCCACAGGTTAACAGCAGCTGAGGATAGAATCAGTACACTGGAAGATGAGATACATAACAATTACATACAGCAGAAGAAATTGGAAAAAAGCCTCAAAGCAAATGATCAAAAAATGGAAATATTACTCAAAGAATGGGAACAGATGAAAATAGAAGTCTATGATAAGCTCAACAGAAACAACTTAAGAATCATTGGAGTCCCAGAGACTCAGGAAGAAAATCTCCAGGAAGAATCAACAGTCAAGAACATCATTAAAGAGAAACTACCAGAGATAATGAATACATGTGATCAAATCCTGCATGCCCGAAGAGTGCCAACTAAAAGAGACCCCTGAAAAAACACCCCAAGACACATCCTAGTCACAATGACGAATCCCATAGATAGAGACAGAATTCTGAAAGCAGCAAGATCAAAAAGAGAAATTACATTCAAGGGAACATCCTTGAGATTTACTGCAGACCTGTCACCAGAAACACTCAAGGCCAGAAGGCAGTGGTGGGACATAGTGACAAAACTCAATGAAATAAATGCTTCGCCTAGAATACTGCACCCAGCAAAACTCACTTTCAGGTTTGAAGGAACAATACATAGTTTCACAGACAAACAACAGCTCAAAAACTTCACAGATTCAAAACCATTCTTAAAAGAAAAACTGAACGGCATACTTTAAGACAAGGCTTACCAACAGACACACCAAACTTTAATATAAAGATGGCACTAACTCCCAGGACAATTCTTTCTCTCAATGTCAATGGACTAAATGCACCAGTTAAGAGACACAGAGTGGCTAAATGGATCAAAAAACTCAATCCAACCTTCTGCTGCCTACAAGAAACGCACCTGAATAGTCAGAACAAACATAGACTCAAAATAAAAGGCTGGAGGAAAATCATCCAAGCAAACAACACCCAAAAAAAAGCAGGAGTGGCCATATTAATATCAGATGATGCAAACTTTATACTTAGGAAAGTTGTAAGGGACAAAGATTGACATTTTGTATTAATCAAGGGATATGTACAGCAGGAAGAAATCACCCTCCTAAACATATATGCACCGAATGAGGGGCCAGCAAAATATTTAATACAACTGTTGACAAATCTGAAAAATAATATCAATAACAACACAATAATTGTGGGAGACCTCAACACGGCATTGTCAACACTAGACAGGTCAACCAGACTGAAACCCAACAAGAATATACTAGACCTGAGGAGAGAAATGGAAGAAAGAGGCCTAGTAGATATATACAGGACACTCCACCCCCAGAAGCCTGGATACACATTTTTCTCTAATGTACATGGGACATTCTCTAGGATAGACTACATGTTAGCACACAAAACATACCTCCATAATATCAAGAGGATAGAAATTTTGCAGGCTGCCTTTGCTGACCACAAAGCCCTGAAATTATATATAAACTACAAAGGGACACAGAAGAAAAATTTTAACACCTGGAAGTTAAATATCCTCATACTGAATAATCAGTGGGTCCGAGATGAAATCAAAGAGGAAATCAAAACCTTCCTGAAAACAAATGACAATGGAGACACAAATTATCAGAACCTATGGGACACAGCAAAAGCGGTACTGAGAGGAAAATTTATATCTTTGCAAGCACACATCAGGAAAGAAGAAGGGGCATACCTGAATAGCTTAATGACGCAGCTCATAGAATTAGAAAGTGCTCAACAAAAGGATCCAAAAATAGGGAGGCAGAAGGAAATAACAAAGCTGAGAGCAGAAATCAATGAAGTAGAAACCAGAAAAACCATCCAAAAGATCAACGAAAGCAGAAGTTGGTTCTTTGAAAAAATAAACAAGATTGATAGACCACTGGCAAACCTAACAAAGAAAGAAAGAGAGAGAAACTTGATAACTCGTATTAGGAATGAAAAAGGAGAGATCACTACTGATATGGTAGAGATTCAAAGGGTAATCAGAAACTACTTTGAGAAACTCTATGCCACTAAAAATGAAAACCTGGAAGAAATGGATAAATTTTTGGAATCTTATAATCTTCCACGATTGAATGAAGAGGATGTAGCATATCTAAACACACCCATTACTATTGAGGAAATTAAGAAAGTAATCAAATGTCTGCCCAAAAACAAAAGCCCAGGCCCAGATGGATTTACTAATGAATTCTTTCAAACCTTTCAAGAGGAACTACTACCAATCCTGGCAAGACTCTTTCATGAAATTGAAAAAACAAGAAAACTTCCAAATAGCTTTTATGAAGCCAACATTACCTTGATACCTAAACCAGACAGAGATGCTACGAAAAAAGAAAATTACAGACCAATATCGCTGATGAATGCAGATGCAAAGATCTTCAACAAAATCCTGGCAAATAGGATTCAATGCCTCATTAAGAAGATCATCCACTACGATCAAGTAGGTTTCATTCCAGGAATGCAAGTTTGGTTTAACATCCGTAAATCTATCAACATAATACACAACATCAACAGCAAGAAAAATAAAAATCACATGATCATATCAATCGACGCAGAGAAAGCATTTGACAAGGTCCAACACCCATTCTTGATCAAAACTCTCAGCAAGATGGGAATGGAAGGAACCTTTCTCAATATAGTTAAGGCCATCTACCACAAGCCAGAGGGAAATATTGTCCTCAATGGAGAAAAACTGAAAGCCTTTCCTCTAAATTCTGGCACAAGACAAGGCTGTCCTCTCTCACCACTCCTATTCAACATAGCACTGGAAGTACTCGCTATAGCGATTAGGCAAGAAAAGGATATCAAGGGAATCCAGATAGGAAAGGAAGAAGTCAAGCTCTCACTGTTTGCAGATGACATGATACTCTACTTAGAAAACCCCAAAGACTCTACCAAAAAGCTTCTAGAAACAATAGACTCATATAGCAAGGTGGCAGGCTACAAAATTAACACACAAAAATCAATGGCCTTTCTATACACCAATACTAATAAGGAAGAAATGGACATTAAGAAAACAACCCCAGGGGCCGGGTAGGTGGCGCTGGAGGTAAGGTGTCTGCCTTGCAAGCGCTAGCCAAGGAAGGACCGAGGTTCGATCCCCCGGTGTCCCATATGGTCCCCCCAAGCCAGGGGCGATTTCTGAGCACATAGCCAGGAGTAACCCCTGAGCGTCAAACGGGTGTGGCCCAAAAACCAAAAAAAAAAAAAAAAAAAAAAAGAAAACAACCCCATTTACTATAGTGTCACACAAACTCAAATATCTTGGAATCAACTTGACTAAAAATGTGAAGGACCTATACAAGGAAAACTATAAAACTCTGCTCCAAGAAATAAGAGAGGACACGCGGAAATGGAAGCACATACCCTGCTCATGGATTGGCAGGATTAACATCATTAAAATGGCAATACTCCCCAAAGCACTGTACAGATTTAATGCGATCCCCCTAAAGATACCCATGACATTCTTCAAAGAAGTGGACCAGGCACTTTTGAAATTTATTTGGAACAATAAACACCCTCGAATAGCTAAAGCAATCATTGGGAAAAAGAATATGGGAGGAATTACTTTCCCCAACTTTAAACTTTACTACAAAGCAATAGTTATCAAAACAGCATGGTATTGGAATAAGGACAGGCCCTCAGATCAGTGGAATAAGCTTGAATACTCAGAGAATGTTCCCCAGACATACAATCACCTAATTTTTGATAAAGGAGCAAAAAATCCTAAATGGAACAAAGAAAGCCTCTTCAACAAGTGGTGTTGGCACAACTGGGTAGACACTTGCAAAAAATTGAACTTAGACCCCCAGCTAACATCATGTACGAAGGTAAAATCCAAATGGATTAAAGACCTCGATATCAGCCCCAAAACCATAAGATATATAGAACAATACGTAGGTAAAACACTCCAGGACATTGAGGCTAAAGGCATCTTCAAGGAAGAAACTGCACTCTCCAAGCAAGTAAAAGCAGAAATTAACAGATGGGAATATATTAAGCTGAGAAGCTTCTGCACCTCAAAGGAAATAGTGCCCAAGATACAAGAGCCACCCACTGAGTGGGAGAAACTATTCACCCAATACCCATCAGATAAGGGGCTAATCTCCAAAATATACAAGGCACTGACAGAACTTTACAAGAAAAAAACATCTAATCCCATCAAAAAATGGGGAGAAGAAATGAACAGACACTTTGACAAAGAAGAAATACAGATGGCCAAAAGACACATGAAAAAGTGCTCCACATCACTAATCATCAGGGAGATGCAAATCAAAACAACGATGAGATACCACCTCACACCACAGAGAATGGCACACATCACAAAGAATGAGAATAAACAGTGTTGGTGGGGATGTGGGGAGAAAGGAACTCTTATCCACTGCTGGTGGGAATGCCGTCTAGTTCAACCTTTATGGAAAGCGATATGGAGATTCCTCCAAAAACTGGAAATCGAGCTCCCATACGATCCAGCTATACCACTCCTAGGAATATACCCTAAGAACACAAAAATACAATACAAAAACCCCTTCCTTACACCTATATTCATTGCAGCTCTATTTACCATAGCAAGACTCTGGAAACAACCAAGATGCCCTTCAACAGACGAATGGCTAAAGAAACTGTGGTACATATACACAATGGAATATTATGCAGCTGTCAGGAGAGATGAAGTCATGAAATTTTCCTATACATGGATGTACACGGAATCTATTATGCTGAGTGAAATAAGTCAGAGAGAGAGAGAAAAACGCAGAATGGTCTCACACATTTATGGGTTTTAAGAAAAATGAAAGACATTCTTGCAATAATAACTTTCAGACACAAAAGAGAAAAGAGCTGGAAGTTCCAGCTCACCTCAGGAAGCTCATCACAAAGAGTGATGTGATTAGTTGGATAAATAACTACATTTTGAACTGTCCTAATAATGAGAATGTATGAGGGAAATTGAGAACCTGTTTAGAGTACAGGCGGGGGTCGGGTGGGGAGGAGGGAGACTTGGGACATTGGTGATGGGAATGTTGCACTGGTGATGGGTGGTGTTAAGAAAAAAATATTGTTATTCAATAATGGAATACAATGTATATACAATATATTATTATATACAATACATTGCATTATAAAAAAAAAGAAACAAAGTCTTTAAAGGGATAAATGAGATAGATTGGATTAATAGGCATATGTAGAGCTCTCCATACCCCAAAAGTCAATAATATATTTCTTTTTAATGCATATATAGAGCTTTCTCCAAGATAGATCACATGTTGGGACCAAAAAAATGTTTCCTTAATATCAGGAAAATAGAAACCATGTTAACTATCTTCTCATACCATGAAGCTCTGAGAAATGAGAAAAAAAATAACATTTGGAAAATTAACAGTAGTAGTAATTACTGAACAATCAGTGGGACAAAGGGGTAATCAAAGTAAAAAATAAAAAGATTCCTGGAAAGAAATGAATATGAAGACACGAGTTACCAGATCAAATGGAACACAGCAAAAGCTATTTTTAAGAGGTACATTCATAGCAATGTAACTTAGTTCATAGCAAAGCATCAGATGACAACTAAATATCCTAACTACACATTTAAATTACTAGAGAAAGATCAAGAAAGTTCAAAAATAACAGAAAAGATGAAATAAAGTTTGAGTTTAAATCAATGAAATAGAAATAAAAATAATAAGTAAATTGTAAACAAAACCAAAAGCTTTATTTTTCACAGTATCAGGAAACTAATAGAGAAAAAAATGACTAAATTGGATCAGAAGTGAAAGACATTGAATTACAACAAATACTACATAAATACAACTCACAGAAATACAAATTATTTATTACTATAAAAACTTTATTCCATGAGATTAGAAAACTTAGATATGAATAAAATTTGGAATGCTATAACTTTCCAAGACTGAGTAAAGAGGAGACAGAATGACCAAACAAATAAATTATTAACAGGAAATTAAAATGGTAATCAAAATTCCCCCAAAAGTTTACACCCAGATAAAATTTTGCAGAAAATCTTTGCATCTACATTCATCAAGGATATTGGTCAATAACTTACTTTTTCAGTTTCTGTCTGCTTTTGGTATTAGAGTAGTATTTGCCTTAAATATACTCTTTTGTTGACTAGAATGATTGTAGTGTTTGCCTTCAATATGACCCACCTGGGTTTGATCCTCAGCATACCATATGGTCTCCCAAGCCTGCCAGGAATGATTCCTAAATGTGGTGCCAGGAGTCACACCTAAGCACTGCTGGGTATGTCTTAAAATCAAACAACAAAGAAAATCCTAATGACTCTACCCAAATATCACCAGTAACAATAAGCCTGTGCAGTAAAGAGGTAGGCTACAAAATGTACAGAAATATGTGACATGTCTATAAGTAAACAATAGAGTAGGAAAGAAAAATATTAAATTACAACCCCAATTGTGCCTCCCAAAATCAATTGCCTAGGAATCAACACAAGAGATGAACTACTTACTCGTTGAAAGAAAACTAAAATTACTAAAAGAAATAGAAGACAAAAGAAAATGAAAACACATCCCTTTACTCATAGATTAAAAGTATTAACAGTTAAACTGGCCATCCTTTTCAAGCATTATATAAATATAATGCAGTCACCATGAAAAACTTCCAGGGTATCTTTTGTACTATACAAATTCAATGAAGTCTTCATAAACATTTCCATGGTATTTTTTGCGGGCTTGGGAAAAATGCTGTTAAAATTTCCATAGATAGCAAGATTCTCATAGCAGTCTAAGAATGCTAGGGGAAAAAAAGAAGATGGCAGTTTTCCTTTCCCCAAATTTGTAGTTTTAAACTACAGTAATCTAGACAGTATGGTGCTTGTAAAAAGACAGACCATCAGACCAATGGAATATGATTGAGAATAAAGAGACCCTCAGTATATTAAAAGCTAATCTTTGACAAATGATCTAGGTTTATGACATGGTTTAAGGAAAGCATCTTTTAATGGTGCCACATGCCTTAAAAATAAATAATAAAACTATACAGAAAACTTAATTCAAAGTCAATCAAAAGTTTCCATATTAAGGGCCAGAGAAATAGTAGAGAGGCTAGGAAGCTTACCTTGCACATGGCAGACTTAGGTTCAATCCCCAGCACCCCATAGGATCTCTTGAAACACCAGTTAAGTTCTAGAAACAACCTGGGTTTCCAAGGATAGATAACTGGATAAAGAAACTAGAACATATATAAACATTAAATAATACTTAGCTGTAAGAAAAAAAATCATAAGATTTTCTGCTACATGTATAGAAGTAGTCTGCTAGAAGGAGAGGAACAGATAATAACGATCTCTCACTTATGTGTGATATAATAAACATAATAAGAGAAAAACAAATGGCCAAAGGCAGCAAAACCTGACAACTGGCTTATAGAACTGAGGTACCTAAGGGTAGAGGGTGGGGTATGGGAACTGTGAGGAAAGGGTGTTTACTGGGTAAGAATACTGAGACAATGTTTGAAGGAAGCAAATACTGATGGAATCCAGTGTTCAAATGTTGCATGCCTGAAACTTTATCATTAACATCACTGTAAATCCTGATGCTTCAAAATTTTAAAATTAAAGAATAGCAAAATAAGTTATCAACTGCTGACTAACAAAACTTAAGTTATTAAAATAGTAATCCCCATTTACTAGCCATTATTATTTTGTGGATTGATTAGTCTCCAGATGTGATTTTGTTCTGCGTGATATCAGTCAGTCAGAACTGTGAAAGTTACTTGGAAGGTTGGCTGGACTAGAACTTCTATGCTAGCTCATTCATACTGATTGTAAGGGTTATTGATTCTTGTTTGCAAGCATCACTACAAGTCAGTAGCAATGTTTCCTCATGATATCTTGGCCCCCACATGTTTCCTTCTCACAGTTTAAGAGGTGAGTTTGAGGAGAAAATATTTCTGAAAATAATTTAATAATAATTTCTTAAATTAGAACTTCTTAGTTTCAGAAGTTAGACACCTTTTTAAAAAAATTATTTATATTAGGGTATAATTTATATGCTAAAATTTTTATTTATATTAGGGTATAATTTTATTTCCCTTTCTTCTTCAATTGCTCTACAAAGCAGTCATTACAAGCAACTTCCTGAGCTGCCACCATGACTATAAATTTATTAAAGGACATTTCATTGTCCTAATTGGCGTCCAGGTCCTTCATTATCTTATCCACCAACTGTGGATTCTTCTGACATGAGAGGAATTCTGTGAGCTCTCATTGCAGGAGCAGTTTCAGTTAAATGCAGGGCTGGCAGGTCCAGCCCATGATATGAAGCTTACCATAAAGAGTGTTAAGTGCAGTTAGAGAAGTAACTACACTAACAACTACCATAACAATGATAGAGTGAGAAATACAAAGCCTGTTTCAAAGACAGGCAGTGGGTGAGGGAGAAAGAAAATGAGGGACATTGGTGGCAGGAAAGTTGCACTAGTGAAGGGGTGAGCTACTTCTAATTTGCCATATTTTTCTATTCAACATAGGCTGAACCAGGTCCAGACACAAAGGAGGTAAAATGGAGTTTATTTGTTGTAGGAGCATTGAAAGATAGTAATAGTAATTTATGGTTATATTTCTAAATCACAGATATTAATTTTTATTGATAAAAGAATAAAATAATTAAGATATTATATGTGGCTACACAGTTCTTAAACTATTTTCTTTTTTCCAGATCCATAATAACACTTCTAGTTTTCTAAGAACTTTTATTTATTTTTGGTTTTTGGTTCACACTCAGTGAACTCAGGGTTACTCCTGGCTCTGCACTTAGAAAACACTTCTGGCAGGCTTGAGGGATCATATGGGATGCCAGGGATGAAACCCAGGTCAGATGACTGCAAGGCAAATGCCCTAACCACTATGCTATCTCTCCATCCCCTCTAAGAACTTTTAAAGTCTCCTTTACTCTCTTATGAAGAATACTCTTTCTCCCAAACTCAAAACTTTACTCTTCCTTAGATTCCCATTTAGTCCTACTTTACTATAGCTTAATATTCTCTTCCCGAACAGTGTAATAAACCTAAAAGTTTCCTTGCTATCTAAATATTAATCATGTTCAAATCTTTACTCAACTACATTGTTCATTCAAGTTCCAAACCTAAATTCCTCTTTTTTTTTTTTGGTTTTTGGGCCACACCCGGCAGTGCTCAGGGGTTACTCCTGGCTGTCTGCTCAGAAATAGCTCCTGGCAGGCACAGGGGACCATATGGAACACCGGGATTCGAACCAACCACCTTTGGTCCTGGATCGGCTGCTTGCAAGGCAAATGCCGCTGTGCTATCTCTCCGGGTCCTAAATTCCTCTTTACTCAGAATATTTGCTATCTTCATTTAAATATTCTACAAAGTCAAGGCATTAGAACACCTACAGCACCTGTGAGACCCCGAGTTTCATCATCAGCATTTCCTGTTTTTTGATACTACCTATTGTGGCTTTATAACTTCTAAACACTACAAGGCCTGAACACCAAACCAACAGCCTGGCAAAGATTTGTCCTACACTCTCATTCACATCACTTAGTGTGACTGTTAAAATAAATAAGTAAAATAATAATAATAATAATCCTACTAGCACCATGGATTTAAAATATCTAAAATTAAACTGATTGTATATTTTATCAAGTCCTATTTCAGTGCTAGTTCTTTTAAAAATTATTAATTAAAAACACCTATCACCTTCAATTAGACACCTTCATCATCATTGCTCCATAGTCCACTGTTTTCCTCTCTATAACCTCTGTTCTGTTATCAATACATTGGAATTTTGTTTGTTTTTGAGGTGGGAGGCATTAAACCCAGGGCATATGCAAGGCAATTTCTCTTCTGTTGAGCTACATCCTTGGTCTTTCCTGAGTTTATTTTATTCATGTATTTATTGGTTTGGGAGATCTTACCCAGTGGCACACAGGGGCTACTTATGTCTCTGTGACTGGCTGACACACGACAATATTAGTTGGACCATGTGCTGCTCACAGCAATCATAATCAGGCCTCCTGACTGCAATCTCTAACCAATTAAACTCTTTCTATATGGTGCCACTGTTTTTTTATTTTCTTTTTTCCCCTTAATCTACTTTGTTTCTTTGTGTTGCATATATGGATGAAATTAAACAATGTTAGTTTTGCTGACTTAGTTTACTTTACATAATCTCCTTGAGTTCCTTTTATTTTGCTACATATTAATTTAAAAAATACTTATATAGAGGCTGGAGTGGTGGCACAAGTGGTAGGGTGTTTGCCTTGCATGTGCTAACCTAGGATGAATTGCGTTCGATCCCCCAGCGTCCCATATGGTCCTCCAAGCCAGGAGCGATTTCTGAGCTCATATCTAGGAGTAACCCCTGAGCGCAACCGGGTTTGGCAAAAACTAAGAAACGAACAAACAAACAAACAAAAAACATTTTCTTTAAATAAATAATTTTAAAAAAGAACATAAAAAAGGAAATAAAGAATTTTAAAATGTTTTCCTAAAATAAATAAATAAATTTTGTATTGGTTCAACAAAAGAAACTATATATAAAGATAAAAAATAATGTATCCAAAACACAGAAAAATAGATTATGTCTTTATCTAATCCTCTATACATAGGTGCTTATGTTGTTTCCCTATCTCATCTATTATAAATAATGCCTTAATAAACTTTGTAATGCCTATAACTCTTTCAAGTTAATGATTTTACATTCTTTGCATAGATATTCAGAAGTGGGATTGCTTAATCATATGGCAGTTCTATTTTTAGTTTTTTGAGAAAGTTCCAGTTTTCCAAAATGGTTGCACTCAATTTGAATTCATTTTAAATGAAAAGCACTGAATGAATCATATCAGGTTTTAGGTCCTAGACATAAAACTCAAAGTACAAAGGTTAATAATATATAATCCCTGAAATGAAATAGTTTACAGTCTAGCAAAGAAAACAAATCCCTAAGTAATTTGTATTAAAACAGATACACAATGTTATCTAGAAGCAGAACATTTAGTTCACACTAGAGATTCAGAGTAGACTTCTTGAAAGTAATGACATCAAGCTGCTTCTGTTGCTTTGTCCGGAGAATGACAGACAAGGAGAGACATCATCTTTGTAAGGATAATGGATCCTGGTCACAGAGAGGCAACAGGACTGCTTATGTTTTAGAGACAACAATAAATATGTATCGTGTACAACTAAAGACACTTGAATGTCTTTATTTATTTTTTTTGTATGCTTCTTTGATTAATTGGGATGGCAAATTGACAAGTCAGAAACCAGGACCGAAACAGGGCATGGTGATTAGATGCTTTGTATCTTTCAGCTAGGATAGTCTGGATAGCACTGTAAAAAGAAGTTGCTAAAACTAATAGTAGTGCCATGTTAAAAGGTATCTAGAATGGGTGATGGAAGAGAAAGACAATGTTCTTGATGCTATATTTTGCCATTTGTCCCACTACTAACTTTTCGCTTTCTTCCAGGAAGAGAATTTCATCAATGTCTTGGAAGACTGGGCTATCTAACTGATTCCTTGTGCTCCAATGCCAATAGAAACTGTTATTTGTTAAGGACTCACTATTTTATCAAGTGTAGACCATTTGTCTTAGTGTGAGTGACAAATACTTGTGTGCATTGATGTTATGTATTCCCCTTGCTTTGACTATCTTATAAAATATACTAGATTATTAATAAGGCTGACATGGTACAAAAACTCAAATGGGAAGTTTATTTGGAATTCTCAAGACACCTCTCCAAGGAAACATTTGCTATTCTATCATTTAGTTACTTCAATGTTTTGCTCAGTTTCAGACAATTTTCTGGGCCAAGTGCACACAGGACATTATTTATCTGATAACTTAAAGTATAGAATCTGATATTTTTCATTAATATAGTCACTCAGATTAGACTATATACTATATATTATATATAGTATATATAATATAGAATATAGATACATAAATACATATATATGAAATTTAGAGAAAGCATGAGAGTTCAAAATCTCCTCTGCCCCATCATACCTTCTCTCACTTCTTTCCATAATTGCTCTTTCATAATAAATGTTTCTCATAGCAAGATCTCAGAATGTGCTCCAGAGAACTCATATTTATTTTACAATAAATGTTACAGGCTCAATAAATCTTACAAGCTGTTTGTTTACCCAGCTCTTGATCTGACAGTTACAGAGAAATGGCTGTTGTTTGTCTTGAGGTCAGGCATCCTCTATTAATGTCCAGTGACATACCAGAAGTTCTTATTATTTTCTTTTTGCTTTGGGTCACACCTGAGAATGCTCATGTTTACTCTGGGTTCTGGGCTTAGTAATCAAAGCTGGCAATGCTCAGGGAGGCACTGCAGCACAAGAGATCAAATCAACCCTTGAACACCTCTGGGTGAGGCTCCCTTAAACATAGTAAATATGAAAAAAAACTCAGGTCAGTTACATACAAGACAAGCACCTTACTTGGTTTCTTATTTTTATAGATATAATATGCCTTGCTTCAGAGTCCCAGGAGTTTGTTTTGTTATTCTCCCAAAAGTATTCACCATAAGCCTTATTACCTCATTGTATCTTTCCCTGCCACTGAGAGCACTAGCACTAAACACCACTGAGCCTGGAACATCTTAAGAGCTCAAGCAAGCAACATCTTAAGAGCTCCTTGTGTTGTGCAGCAGTTTGAATTTACTGCAAGTTCTTTTCTGCATTAGGACCTACTGAAAACTAGCTACATTCCTTATTTGGTACATAAACTGTAGAAACGTTCTCTAGTGTGGAAGATGCTGCCTCTAGAACTGACAGTAGTCAATCAGGAAGGAATAAGAATTTCTTCTTTGTAATGGTTAATGATTTGTCTTTTACTTTGGAAAGCATACTTTGGCATGCTCCTAACTACATGTAAGACTACAATATTTTACTTTTTACTTATATGTCAGATCCCTAAATATTTTTATTAGGGTTTTTTTTGGGGGGGCACCCTGTTTAGTTACCCCTTATTTTACCCAAAACAAAGATCATCCCTAGTTTGTTTGTATGTTTGTTTACAACTTGGATTTACCCCAAAACAGAGATTATCTTACTTGTAAATCTGGGTAGGTTTACTACCTCACCCAAGGGTGGTCCCTATACTTAATAAAAATGGCAGACAGCAGGGGCTCCATACTAGATAGAAGACTGCCAGACAACACATGTTTCACCCTCAGCCTGATTTGGATTATTTCACATACACCCTGATTCAGACTCGTTCACCTGGGGCTGGAGATTTTACAGCACCCAACCAACTGCATTCTGAGATCACCACTAGGTTCTGCTCTCTGGGGTCAATCCTGGCAGTACTGGAAAACCATATGGGTTGCCTGGAATCAAAACAGTTAAAAAAATAAAATAAATTGACTGCATGCAATACAAGAACCTTACCAGCAATACTATCTGGTCCTAGGACTCTTATTCTTAGCTTTTATTTGTTCCCCAATGTCACTGTCCTCCAATACTATTAGCATAATATCATATCATTGATATAGCAAATCCAGAGAGTGCAGGAGATTGAACTGTGGTCAGCCTCAGGTAAGGCAAGTACCTTCCCACTCTACTATCTGTCCTGTCCTCCTTGAACCACTTAATTCCTTTCTTCACAGTTTACTTTAGCAGTTTAGCATTTCAATTTTATTTAATATGGGCTATTTTCACCTAAGCTTGTAAGAACTAACCAAATAGTTCGTTCCTACCATGTCTTGGAATTCTTGACAGGGCATTAAATTTTGGATTTAGTGAGGTTACCTGCAAATAAATAATCCCTTCCCTATTCCATATTTTGTTTCATTCTCTTTGGTGAAGCCCAGTAGTCAGTTCTATAAAGTCCCCATAACTCCTGCCATACTTTCTAGTTATGTCTTACAACTCCCTTGTGTTGAGTTTCTGTTGATCTAACATGTACATAGCTGTACTCTACAGGATTTCATAGGAACAATTACCAGGAATGCCAATGAAGGAAGATAAAAGCATTATCAGCTTTTAATGAAGAGAGGTGAACATGTCTACAGGACAGGTGGATTCAAGGAGATCTGTGGCTCAAAATCTGAAATTACATCTATCCAAATGTCACCAGTTCAAGGGTCACTCTTCTATTACTCACATTTAAACCAAGCTTGGTATAACAGAGCTGCTTGAACTTAGTTCTAGGCAATTTAATATTTGCCCATTATTGTTATCAACTAGAAAAAAGTTTAGAATCATCTTATACTACTAAACACTACAAATTGACACTCAGGAAAGTATATACCAACTGAGAAAGCAAGCATTTAAAGAAATCTCCAGGAGAAAATATTTAAATTTTTAAAGTGGCTAAGCACACAAATACTTGCTTTTCATTTTTGTTTATGTTTTGGGGCCACACCTGGTGATGCTCAGGGGTTACTCCTGGCTATGCGCTCAGAAATCACTCCTGGCTTGGGGGACTATATTGGATGCTGGGAGATCAAATTGCGGTCTGTCCTAGGTCAGCCACAGGCAAGGCAAATGCCCTACCACTGCTCCACTGCTTCCCCCCCAAAACTTGCTTTTTATGGAAGAAAATAAATAAAAAGAAAAATGAACTATTTGCTAAACAGTTTCATAATGTCTGACACAAGCATTTGTAAAATGCTTTAGAGCAGGGGTCCTCAAACTTTTTAAACAGGGGGCCAGTTCACTGTCCTTCAGACTGTTGGAAGGCCAGATTATAGTAAAAACAAAAATTATGAACAAATTTCTATGCACACTGCATATATCTTATTTAGAAGTGAAGAAACAAAATGGGAATAAATACAATATGTGGCCCGCAGGTGTAAGTTTGAGGACCATTGCTTTAGAGCTTGAGAAAATTAAAATGATCATTTCCTGTGGGACAAAAACTTAAAAAGAGAAGATTTCATAATGTAATGATGTTCTTAATTTTTCCCAAGAGATTGGACCACACCTGACCCCAACCCCAAGAGAGTGTGGGAGGAATGAGGGAAGATTATTGCATAATTTTATGATGAACTGTCTTCTGTCTTTAAAGAAACAGAAATGAGGGAGGAAAGATTTTTAACCTTTGGCTAGCCAAACTTTTTGATTTTATTTTTCAGAAGGGCTCTTCCTCTAAAAATACAACTCAAATACAAGGAAATATCACCATAAATGCCTGTTAAAAAAGGTGAATCAAATGTGGACAGTCTCTGAGTGATGCCACAGGAGGAGTTGAATCCATGCATTAACAACTCTTCTTGGCATTTGGAAAGTTAACAGGATAAGGAAAGGTCAGATAATTTATATAAATAGAAAAAAGTTTCTGTCTCACAGCTGTTTCTTAGACAGATTTTTAACACATTAGACAAATGTATTTAAGCCAATGTATTAGTTTTCTGCAGCTGCTGTAACAAATTATCACAGACTTGGTAGCTTCAAACAACAGCAATATTTTTTCTGGTAATTTTGCAGGCCAGGAACTTCAAATCAGGGTCAATAGGCAGAAATATGGCCTCCGTTGACTCATGAACTCTCTGGATGTTCCAGGGAAGAACTCATACATTGATTCTTCCCATTTCTGGTGGTTGTCAGTATTTCTTGAATTTTGGCCACCTCGTTCCAATTACTATCTTCTCTGTATGGGTGACATCTCCCTCTGTCTCTCTCTTATGAAACTTGTGGTATTTAAGACCACCCATAGTTTTCCACCCAATAAATCCAGGATAATATCACCGTCTCAGGAACTTTAATTTAATCACTTCTGCAAATACACTTTATCCTTTTTCATCATTATAAATCAATGTTGACAGTTTGTGGGGATTAAGGCTTGACACCTTTGGGGGCATTATCCAGCCTAGATCCAGATGGACCTATTTCAGACCTGTCATGCATATGTAATTAACTTTGGGGAGGGGGACGGTTCTGACTTTTCCAAGAGCAGTCTGCTTATAGACCACCAAACTGAGAAATGAGAGTTTGAGATGCTTACCAATCAGAAAATATTCAACATACAACATAAATAACAAAACAAGATAGATAGAGAAACAATTGTACAAATGGTTTCATACTTATTGTCTAGAGATCTACTCCATATCCTTTGCTTATTAATAGAAAATATTCCCTCTAATTCTTACCTTCACTAAAGGTGCAAGTGTAGGTCTTGAAGTAGTGGCTCCATTTTCAGTCAATCTGCTTCTCACACAGCGAATCATGTCGAAATGATTCCATGGTAATAAATGTGACTGAATCCACCAGTATGAAGTTAAATTGGAATAAGAATACTGCCTAAAATATTTAAGCTTTTTGTTTGTTTTGGATCACACCCAAATATGATTAGGAGTCACTCCTGGCTCTACACTCAGGATTTACTCCTAGCTTTATTCGTGGATGCCAGGGTTTGAGCACAGGGATTAAGCACAGGTAGGCCGTGTGCAAAACCCTGCCCGTATCTGGCCCATATTTAAGCATATAAGTCACGTGTATTTAAATCTCAACATTAACGGGTGAGGTAAAGTGAGATGCAGAGCCTCTTGGTCTGTTTTTTCCATATATTAAAGACACTCATTGAAAGCTTTAGGACTGGCTCATGAATCAGAATTGCTGTACAACCAATATTAATGAAGACATACACACTAACCATTATGAAATTTCAGCTATCCCTAGTTTTTAGTAAGTCTCTGCTCTGTCTTACAAACTCTATCTCAATTGCTTTTCACCTCTGTGGACTTTCACTCCTAGTTTAAATAGCAAATAGCAGTCATCTCACTCTACTAGCATTAGCCTTGTTCTGGGTAAAAATGTCCACCTATTTCCCAAGCAGCAGGCTTTATTATGAAAAAATAGGGAAGAAGAGAAACAGCAGACAAAACAAATCATTCCTTTATATATAATATCTGCCTCATTTTGCAGAAGGAAGAAAACAGGGATCTCAGAGAGTTTTCAACTTCATAGAAATAAGCCCTAATTTGAACTTGATTCTGCAGAACCCAGAGCCCAAATGTTCTTTTGAGTGGAAGAGTAGGAACTTGCTATTTCAGGGAGTAAATGCGGGGCTTCAAATATGTGAGGTACGAGGTTTACCACAGAGCCACGTCCTATCCTGAGCACATATATTTAACTACTAACCTATCTACAAGCAGGAATCAAAGACAATGACAATGTAGTTTCCACAAGAAAGTGCCTGGAAAAATTATGAAATTTGAGTGAATTTTGAGATTCTCAAAAGTAGTTTTCAGTAGAACTTTCCTTGTACATTCAATGGATGATTGCGCAGATATTGTCTGCTAAGCATTGGGGAAGCCATATAAAGCCTCCCATGAGGGATAAACATATTTCATAGCTTAAGTCTGATTGTGAGAAGCGAAAACTCAATTCAGACTTAAAGCAAACAGCATTTATTGATTCAAGAGAATGAACAATCTAATAGAAAAAAGTCCTCAGTAAAGCAGTACATCTCCCTTTCTCCCCTCGCCCACCTCTCTACCCTCTCTCCTTTGTTCCCCATCCATCTCCCCCTCTGTCACTCAACTTCTCCTCCCTCCCTTTCTTTTTCTCTTCTACTTCCTCTTTCTCTTTCTATTTCTCTCCCTCTCTCTTCCTCCCCCACTCTTTCCCTCTTTGTTAGCCTCATGCCCAACCAGGCTTCCTCTCTTGAGGACAGGGTGACCATGTGGAGACACAGAAGGAAATTCTCCCCATCCTTCTCACTTCTTCTTCGGCTGGTTGAGAAAAGAAATTAACATGAGACAAATTAGAAAGGAGAAAAAAAAAGAACAAATCCAATTGCATATGGAGAATTTACATGGCTGTAAATTTTAGAATAAATGTGACAGAATGAGAATTTTCTTTCCTGATCTAATGAAAAAGATTAGGACCCTCGGTACTGAGGAGATAGGCAAGGGTTTCACAGGAGGAAGACAGACTGTCAGTGTTTACCTCAGTTTAAGGTATACTCTTCCCTTTTGAGGAGGCCTGTTTTTCAGTATGTCATCAGCATCTCAAGGCTTCATCAACCTTCATCAACCTAAATCCCAGCCACAAAGAGAAGAATACTATTTCTTCCAATTTTTCATGGTTGTTTTGGGACAAAAAAAAAATTCTGTCATAGGTCATGCACCCAACAAGAAGCTGGACTAATCACTTTATTTACTCTTCTACCTCCTGCTTCTACTCCTAAAGTGGAATACTTGGGACCACCTGATTAACAGACTCACCAGATCATACAGAGTAAGATAAAAGCTCTCTCCCTTTTCTTTAATCCAGAAAAAGAAGGAAAAGAAGGAAGGCAAGTGGAATAAATCAAAGTATAAACCATGATCTAGAGATCCTATTTTCTTAAGATTCTCTATATGTGTCAGTCATCACTGATGGCTCAGAATCACAAATAGATCTTCACCGAGGAGGAAAAAAGTATGTGAAATCCTTTATACAGCTAAGTTGGTTAGACACTAGTACATTCCCAGTGGAGCCTAAAAACCAGGAGAAACATGGAACTGGTCTGAAATAAAAATCCATAGGCCTTTCCTTACTTAGTAAATCAGAATATTTTTAATTCATGCTAAAGTTGGATCAATACAAGGGTCTACTACATAAAATAAAATTTTAGGAAAGATACTTAAGTAAAATAAGATCATGAGGCAATAGAAGTAAATCAAAGCCAGAATGAAAAGTAGATAATAAAGTAATGAACTAAAGGAGTAGTATCAGAAAAAGAGCTCTCAACCACAGCCATCTCCTATGCGGCCCAAGTGAGAGTGGAACCCAGCAGGCATATGCCACAGCTTCACAAATAAAGGAGAGCAAACATTTGTGAGCAAACACCACAACAAAAACAGTGTGAGCGCCTTAGCCATGCAAGCCTACAACAACACCCCACCCAAACCCTGTCCCTGTCATCTTCCTTTAAACAACAAAGGGAGAAGAGGGAGATGGAAACATTTTTTAAGAGAAGAGAAACAGCTCTCATCAGGAGCTGAGTCCTGCCAGAGCCTCCATCTTGTTCTTCCCAGCTTTCAGAATGGTGAGAAATTGTTTATTCTTTAAGCCACCAGTCTGTGGTATTTTTCTTATCACAGCCTGAGCACATTCAGACATTGACTCACTGAAATCACTAAAGTAAGCTGTCACTGTTGAAAGATAAAAGACTTTCTTCAGGAAGGTACTAGTGTGAGAACAAATTCTTCCATAAGCCTTTCCTAGGGTTTTCCAGACTTTATGTTTTGTTTAATTTTTTTTTGCTATTGTTGTTTTGTGGTCATACCCCATAGTGCTCAGGAATTCCTACTGACTCTGTACTCAGGGATAACTCCTGGTGAGACTCAAAAGACTCTTTGGGTGCTAGGGACTGAACCCTGGTTGGCCACACGCAAGGTAAACTCTTACCTGCTATACTTTCTCTGGCCCTTTCCCAGAGCTTTCTGTTTTGTTTTGGTTTTGGTTTTTGGGTCAAACTCGGCAGCGCTCAGGTTTACTCCTGGCTCTGCGCTCAGAAATCGCTCCTGGCAAGCTCGGGGGACCATATGGGATGTAGGGATTCCATTTTTAAAAATATTATTATTAGGGCCCGGAGATATAGCACAGCGGCTTTTGCCTTGCAAGCAGCCGATCCAGGACCAAAAGGCAGTTGGTTCAAATCCCGGTGTCCCAAAAGGTCCCCCGTGCCTGCCAGGAGCTATTTCTGAGCAGACAGCCAGGAGTAACCTCTGAGCACCGCCGGGTGTGGCTCAAAAACGAATATATATATATATATAATTATTAATATTATTTTATTTTCGTTTTTTGGGGGGCCACACCCAGCGGCACTCAGGGGTTACTCCTGGCTCAGAAATTGCACCTGACTCGGGGACCCATTGCGATGCCAGGGATAGAAACTGTGAACGTCCTGGGTCAGCCATATGCAAGGCAAACGCCCTACCGCTCTTCTACCACTCTGGCCCTTGTACATTTTTAGTGTCCCAGATGAATTATTTGTAATTGTCAAGAATTACTCTTGGTGTTGCTCAGGGGACCATAGGGGATGCCAGAGATCAAAGCCAGGTCAGCAACTGCAAGCATGAAGTCTACTCATTGTACTCTTACTGCAGACCCAGAATTATTAATTTGTTGAGATTAACCTCTGATGACATTGGAAGAGAATAAATACTGTCATGAACTTCTTTCTTCAAGTACAGAAAAGGGAAAAGCCAGAATTGTGAAATTAATTTCTCCAGGTCACTAAGCCAGCTAGGAGAAAATCGACAATATATCTTTCTATCTGTGATCTTCGGAATTCTCTAAAAAAAAGATGCAACTCTCTTTAGCTGTCTGGTAGACATTAGCTTTTGATTGTTTAGCGTCTTTCCCCTAGTTTGGGGTGCAGCCTTCTTTTCATGGGCAATGTTAGGGAACTACTCAGGTTCTCTGCTAAGGGGAAACCACAAGAAGTGCTTAGGGGATTTTATGAGTAGGCAGAGCAAACACTATACCTTCTGTACTATCTTTTAACACAGAATAACCTTTCTTTGAGACACGTTATTCTTTCCCATTTCATAGCAATTCATAGGCCAGTTCCACAATGACCCAAACTAAGGAAGCAATTCTAGGTGGGGCTAATTATTTCACTGGCACAATTCAAAGCAAGCAGATGATGCGTTCCTGTATGATCCTGGAGCTTGCTGCTTCACTTGCTTCTCAAGATTTGACTCTCAGCATGTTCCTTGATTCTGTATGCTTAGGATATGTTACCAGCAAATATCTTTTTTTTTTTTTTTTTTCACTTACGTGAGTTAGACGCTTACTCTTGTTGCTTGCAAAACAGTATCAGAAATTATGGGGCTGGAGCGATACCTACTGGAGTGGGTAGGGCGTTGGCCTTGCATGCGGCCAATTCTGGTGCATTTCAATCCTTTTATTTTTATCACACAAAATCTCTCAAAACAATAAGAACTAGGGCCAGAAAAATAGTATAGGGTAAGGCACTTGCCTTGTATGTGATTGACCCTGGTTCAATCCTCTGCACCACAAATCATTTGAGTCATGCCAGGAGTGTTCCCTGAGCACAGATTGAGGAGTAACACCCAGGTGTGGCCCCAAAACAAAAAACAAAAAACAGATTTAAAACTATAAGGATTAGAAATTTTGAGAAACACTCACCCAAACTCCCAGTCTTTCTAAGAAATCTTAGCAAAAGCCTCAGAAATGAAAAACAGCAGAGCATCGCAGGTGAGCATCATCAAGATGCCAATGACTACCATTTGTTTATCTCTTACTGTGTGCCAGACCTGGGGCTATTATGTTGTTCAATTCCAGAAGAGAGACTACTCTGTTTTGTTTTGTATCTAAAGCTGAACTGCAGATGTGAGGAACTGAATTGATTCGATCAGTCATTCTTTCATTAGAAGCATGACAGAATCATCTGTCTAGACATGACCCCTATTTTTCTTATCTTCTTTATCTCTCATCCCCAGATGTATGTGTATCCTTCCAATCCATTTTCCACAAACTTGCAAATCACAAAAATGTATAGTTTCTGCTTTTAAAATCCATACATGTCTCATCTGCAAATTTGCCTTTTTATTTTTTTATTTTGGGGTTTTTTTTTGGGGGGGGCATACTTGCTGATGCTCAGAAGCTATTCCCTGAGTTACTCTCCTGGCCTGGGGGCCCATATGGGAAGCCGGGGAAATCAAACTGCCAGCAAGGCAGATGCCTTACAGCTCCACGCACCACCACTCTGGCCCCAAATTTGCCTTTTTAAACTCAGAATGATGTTTAATCCATGTTGATGAAGAGAAAGCCAGTTTTCTGGCTGTGTGTAATCTTGTGAATTTTCTATACCTTTCCAAGGTATTTTCTCCTGATGGGTTTCTAGGCTATTGTTAATTGTTTCCTATAATGAAAAATACTTCAATGAAACTTTTTTTTCTCAGTGTATTGTGCAGGTATCTAAGATTTACTTAGAAATAGAATTGCTGGGGCCAGAGCAATAGATAGCACAGTAGTAAGGTATTTGCCTTGCATGTGGCTGACCCAGTTTTGATCTTTCGAGCCTGCCAGGAGTGATTTCTGAGTGCAAAGCCAGGAGTAACCCCTAAGTGAGGCTGGGTGTGGCTCAAACCTCCCCCCCACCAAGGAAATTTCTGGGTCTTGGGCTTCATGCATTTTTCTGTTTTAGTAAATTCTGAAAAATTACAAAGTATCTTTAACAATTTATACTACCGTCCATAGTATAGAAAAATTTGGGTGACTTTTTCTCTTCTCTCTATTTTGCAGATGAGAAAACTGAAGAAAAAAAAAAAAACCCACCAAATTTTCTAAGTTAAGCAGTCTCTCAATTATGTTTGCCAACCTCTGGAACAACACTATGTAATAACTGCAGAAGTAGACTACATCGTATCACTTTTCAATATACATCAATTAATCATTTGAAATATATTCAGTGGTGACAGAATCTTTTTTCATGATTAAAGTAATCTGGGGATTAATCATTTCACTTAACAAAAATCCTACACAGAGGTGTTTCGGGAGCAGGTGAGCAGTTCATTAGCTCCAAGGACACGTTGTTTTCTGCTTTACCATCCTTGGCTGCTGAGTTGTCACTTCTCTCTCTCCTCTGTCTGTCTCAGTCTTTCTCTCTCCTTTTTTCTCCTCTCCTTTCTATCCTAGACCCTAGAATGTCTCACACCATGTCTAGTTCAGAGTAGAGAAAAGCAGCAAGCAGAGGCACCACAAAGCTCTTTTCTTATTGTTTTTCATTTTTATAGGAAGAAAAATGCCCACTTTAGATTTTCACTCATACAGCCTATCTCCTTTTTGGTCACATTGGTCAGAAGACACTATTGGGTCACCTTCTGACCACATAGGATAAGATTATTGTGTCTGTTTTACATCAACCACAATTCAAAAGGGTCTGATTTTCTGGATCTCAGCCCCCTTTATTCCTAAAATCTTGTTCTGTCAAAAGAAAGCAAGGGGACTACTGCCGGATTTTATTGATCTTTTGGAGGTTTTCTCCTCAAATTTAGCTGTTATTTTACCTCTCTTCTAAATACTTGCAATATATTGGGCTGCATCTTTTTGCAATGCATTTAATAGAAAATCAAATTTAAGTGTGTATACTCTCACAAGGCCAACAGCTTCACTCTCACAAGGCCAACAGCTTCCATTTTTATAATGCAAATACCATATACATTTTATTATCTCTTAAATGTTTATCTCCAGATTTTCTCTTTTTTGTTGTTTATTTTGTTTTTGACTCCAGTTAAAACATCCAATGATTCTTGGGAGTTACTTCTGGCTCTGCACTCAGAAATTACTCCTGCTGTTGCTTAGGTGACCTTATAGGATGCTGGGGATTCAAACCTAGGCCTTTAGCAAGCAAATCAAGTGACCTACATATTGTACTATCTCTCAAGCCCCTTCCTCCTCTTCCTTGAGCTTCTGTATGTCCCCGAACCTATTTTAAGACACAGAAAACTCCATGTTTCCAAAATGGTCATTATTTCCCACCAAAAAAATGGCTCCTTTCTTTCTGGTGTATCTTGCCTATGAATAAATACCACCTCTTTCACCAAATTATGCAGATCAGAGACTCATAAATCCCATATAATCTCTCAAATGAGCCTGTTTTGGTTTTTGGGCTACACCTGGTGACTCTCAAGGATCACTCCTGACTCTATGCTCAGAAATTACTCCTGTCAGATTCAGAGGACCATATGGGATACCAGGGATCAAACTCAGGTTTGCCACAGACAAGGCAAACTCTCTACCCACTGTGCTTTGGCCCCAAGGTCTGCTTTTCTTTTTTTTTTTTTTTTTTGCCACACCCTGTGACGCTCAGGGGTTACTCCTGGCTATGCGCTCAGAAGTTGCTCCTGGCTTCTTGGGGGACCATATGGGACGCCGGGGGATCGAACCGCGGTCCGTCCTAGGCTAGCGCAGGCAAGGCAGGCACCTTACCTCCAGCGCCACCGCCCGGCCCCAGGTCTGCTTTTCTTTATTCCCTTTATAAACCACTTCCTCTAAATTTTTTTTTCTAAAATGCTGATGATGTGGAAAATACCTGGGATTCTAGTTGCACATTTAAGTCCCTATCCCATTGCATGTGAATCAAAATCCACATTTTTAACAAGACCCCCCTGGAAATTAATTAAAATTTGAGAACTTCTCACATTGACTTGATATCACTTATTAACTGGACTTTCTGCATCATCTCTTGCTGTACTATGAACCCAAATCATTTCCCTTATTAAATCCTAAAACTAATTTATTGCTTCAGAGATAGATTGCAAAACTAGACTACAGAACATAAAGGGTGGCAGAAGCTTCCCTCCTGCTTTGTCCATCACCAAGTTCGTTTCCACTTGTCCTTTGCCTCCAGCCACATTAGCTTCTTCTGTGCCATGCAGGGTCATACATTTCCTAAAACAGGTTCTTTTTTTTGTTTTTGTTTTTGTTTTTGGGCCACACCCCGGCGGTGCTCAGGGGTTACTCCTGGCTGTCTGCTCAGAAATAGCTCCTGGCAGGCACGGGGGACCATATGGGACACCGGGATTCGAACCAACCACCTTTGGTCCTGGATCGGCTGCTTGCAAGGCAAACGCCACTGTGCTATCTCTCTAGGCCCTAAAACAGGTCCTTTTTAACTGCTTCCCCTCTATACCAGCATGATTTCAGCTGCCCTTGTATATGCCCAATTCTTATTCCTCTTCTTCAATAAAATCCCTCTTTTACACTCACAGAAGCACAACATGAAGGCAGCAGCTCTTGTGTTAAGCGCTGCACACTGCACTCCTTCAAAACTTTACCACAGTTGTATTGAAGTAATAAAGTTGTATTTTACTATTTAACATCAATCTCCTCACCACAACCAACCTTCAGAAATGGAAGCTCTAAAATAACTGTTTAGACTCTTACATTATTGCATCTCCCAAGAACCAGTGCCTTGAAGCTGGCAGCATCTTAACCTCACACAAAGCCTGTAAAGGATTTGGGGTCTCTGAGTAGTAGCTATTGACTTATATAGTTGGATATATAATTATCCCAGCTCAGGGAGGCCTTACCTTTTTAGTTTTGATATAGCAATACAGGAACAGAAAGAACAAGGACATCGTGACATTATAAAGAGAATGACCACAGAGAAAAATTCCTGAGAATTAACTCTGGACATTCAGAATACAATCCTCAAATAGCCCATTTTTATTAATCTTCCCACACCAACTAATGCAGAGTGCTCACACACCACTAGTTAAGAAGTAAAGAAAGAGGGGGCTTTCTTTTTTCAGGATACTCCATGTCCCACGTTTCCTATTCTTCCCTTTCTTTCTTTCCCTTCCCTTTTTTCTTCCCCCAAATAAATTGAAGTTAGCCATCTTGTCATTAATCCTCTTGCTTACTTTGTAAGTGTGAGTGAGTTGGGCTATATTTAGCAATCCAAAGGGCTAAATCTTGGCTTTTTGCTCAGGTATCACTCATGGAGGTGCGTAAGAAAATAGATCTGCTGCCAGGAATTGAACCCAGGCCTGCTGAAAGTAAGGCAGATATTTTAAGCTCTGGGGTATCTCTCTGGTCTCTTTGTTTTCTATCATTTTTAAAATTTATTTATTTATTGGTTTTTGGGTCACACCCAACAGTGCTAAGGGTTTACTCCTGGCTCTGTGCTCAGAAGTCTCTGTGGGCAGGCTCAGGGGACCATATAGGATGCTGGGATTCGAACCGGGGTCTGTCCTGTTTTGGCCTTGTGTAAGGCAAATGCCTTACCACTGTGCTATTGGTCTAGCCCCCTATCTTTTTTTTTTAAATAAATGTCTTAACTTTAAATGTTTTACAAAGTTGTTCATAATACAGTTATTTCTGGTATTCAATGTTCCAACATCAATCCCACCTCCAGTGTAACATTCTGTCCACCATTGTCTCTTGTTTTCCACCCTCCTCCAAGCCTGACCCTTGGCAGGTATGAATTGTTTACTCAATATTGCTTGTTTACAACCAGATGGTAATGAAATGATAACTTAAAAAAACTTCATTGAAAGAAAATTTGTGAAAATTATCTTATCTCACAATTGGGTCATTATGTCATTATCTGAAGGTTTACTAAGTTGTTTGTTTCTAGCTGAGCATTCTATTAAAACAGCTGCCAGCCAATAGTCCAGCTTTTCCACTATTCTCTCCAGCCATACCTATCTGCCAATACCTCTGGTATGCCAATTTTGTGACTTAGATCTCTGGGGACTTCTTGGGGACGTGGTAGGCTGATACTCCCTGTGCCTCTATACTTCTAGAAGTCCCAGTGCTAGCTCCAGACTTAAGATTCGTCCCACAAAAACCACCAGGAGACAAATCAGTACTGCAAAAGGCTAAGGAGTTTATTTTAAAATACCAGCATGCTGGGGTCACACTTCTCACAGGTGCAACACAGGTTCATCTCACATTTTTGTTTTTATACGATTTTAGAATGGATTGGCTTATTGCTTAATGCTACACTCGTTAGTGAAGGAAGAACTCAGGTACCAGCTAAACAGATTTCATAGATTTTTGCCAGCTAGATAAATGTAAGGCCAGCATTCTATTTGGGTGCCCTCAGGTCCCTGAAGTCCTGAGTGTAGTTAGATGCTTTAGTTTACTGCTGATTTACTTAAATTATCTGACCATCCTGGTATTTCTCGAAATGCACCCTTTATGTCCTATATCTAAAGCAAAGCAAGGTTACAAAAGCTAAACAACTAATTAATTTTAAACTTACATTCTAATATTTTATTCTAACATCATTCCCCTCTTTTGCACGTGGTCACTCCTGACCACATTTGTATATTTGTCTCACCTAGCGGTTGGTACTACTGCTTCAAGACCAACATTTGGACTGTATTGATTCTGTCATTAACAAAACTCACTAGCCTATTCATTATGCAGGGTCCCACTGCCAGGATTAGCATAAGCACAGAGGTCCCAGTAGGGAAGAAAGTGAGATAGTTAACAATGGGGAAGCATTGAACCAAATTTGTACCATGTCTCTTGCAGTTCACACTCTTGCTTTCTCTTAGCCAGTCCTTCACTAATCTTATCTCCTAGACTCTCTTCTACTCTATGCTTGATGGTAGGGCTTACACTAGCACATTAAGGCAGTGTTGAATGCTACCTCTCTCCTCCTTATTCACTTGGGCAAGAAAGCTTTGTTTAACAGCCCTCCCAAAACTCTGGCTGAGACCTCCAGCTTTAGCCTCAGGGTCTGGCTCCCTCTGTAATTTCTTTCCTGACACATTCCAATCCCTGCAGAGAAAAATATGCCTCTCCACCACATTTTTAGGGTACTCCCTTATGGACAAGCATAAAATAAGAATGCTCTCCAGCTACTTCCCTATCCTGAATGTATAGAGAACCGGCTTCTTTTAACACTTAGTGGAAATCCTGTGGAGCATAATCAGAAACCCCAAACAAATCATGTAAGTCAAAATTTAGGGGAGGGATCCCCAGGGTAACAGTTTGATCCACAAATTCTTTATCCACAGTCTGAATAGTTCACAAGCAAATTGGGTGTCCATTGTTGCCAGTCTTCCTGAAGTCACCACTTTTAGCAGGAGCATCAGGAAGATATGCTTTCTGTCCTAGTCCTGGGAGCTCAGTCATCCAAATCTACAGGAGGTACTTCTTATTCAGGCTGTTACTCTTCACTGCAAGGAGAAAGAAGGTTCTTGCATCTTCTTTAATCCTTCAACTTAAATAGTTGTTGGGGGGTGGAGAATCCAATAACCTGGGGTTGTGAGGATCTTTGCCTTTCCTCCCCTTAGTCAGAGAAAAATGCCTCCTACCCCTACTGCTAATTATTTTACCCTTAACAATACCAGGGGAAGCCACCTAATGGCTGCTCTTGTCATTATTCCCCTGGCATCTTTTGTGCTGACCTTCCTATTATTTTTCCTAGAGATTTTACCACCTTAGATGTCATTAAAGGGGAGTGTGGGTGAAGGTCCATCTTCTGTAACTTTTTCAGGCTGGCAAAGGATGGTAGACCCAACCTTTAAGAAGAGGTGAAATGCTACCTTAGCTCTTAATGAGGCAATTGAATGGTTGGATTCTGTAGTTTCAACATCTGAAAAAGATCATATCAATTAGACAAGGGAATATTACTTAAACCAATCAGGCCATGGAGAAACAAACAGTCCTAACTATACTTGGGAGGACAGAGCTCTATCTGGAATGATAATATAGAAGTTAAACAACAGAAACCAAAAGATCATAGATGTTCCCTGAGCATTTAGCTATCTTAAGCTATCTTAAGCCCAATATTCGTTTGATATGACAAAAGTGACATGGAATTGAGTTACCTTAACAATATCATGCACTCACATTATTAATACTGTTTTAAAAGCTAAGCACAATAATATGCAACATATTCCAACAAACTTCAAGAATTTCCTAATTCTTCATTATTAGAAGCCTCTAAAACTAGAGAAAGTTTCTCTTCACTTGAAATTTAAATGGCCCTCCAATTTTTTTTTATTTTTTATTTTTAGTAAGTTCTCTAGGTTGCCTAGTAGAAAAGGAAAGCGACTTTTAGCACTGATAGTATCAATTACTCTACCCACTTGGTTTGAGTTTTAAAACAGCCACCATTTTTTTCCTCTCTTCAGCCATTAGGAAGCAGCCAAGCCAACTCTTCTCAGAACTTCTTTCCATGATTTCTTGACTTCACCCTTTTCCTCTCTGTATAAAAGTGCAGATAGTCTCAATTTATCTTCTTCTGCCCCACCCCAACCCCCATCTAAAAATGGCAGGAAAGCAGCTGAGATTGATCAGAAAGTCCAGACTTTCTCCAGGAAAAAATAAAGTCCTGATGGTCATTTTAGAATTGCCTGGCATGCACATTCCCTGGCCTGTCTCTAGAAAACAATTAATATCAGATTTTCAGATCAAATTATACAAGGACAGACCCAAGACTCATGCAGGCACACAACACAATATACAATTTTGCTGAATTCAAACCAAATTCTACCAACCTCAAGGGGGTGGCATTCTACCTAGAATTTTTTCCATGTTATGACCAGACAAGACCAAGAAAACACAGCACAATGGACACAAAGACAGAGACACAGAGTAACTGGAACCCCATGGGACTTGAACCCATGAGATCCCATGAGAAACTCAAACCCATGTAGCATCCTTGGTGCAGGACACAAAGACAGTGACACAGAGTGATTAAATCCCAGTGTGACTCGGACTATGAGGTTCCAGGTGGGACTTAGCCCTGGCACTGAACACAAAGACAGAGACAAAGTGCATACTCGACACAAGGGCACACACACACAAAGATAGAACAGATAAAGATTGGCCAAGAAAACTAACCCCAGAGACATAAGGAGAGAGACTGAAAAAAAAAATCTCTCCTGCCTTTGCCTATTTCTCTTATGTCTCCTGAAATTTTTCTGAGAAGTCAAGAAAGACCTAGCAAAAACTGTCTCCTAGAAGTTCCACAGCAGACAGGTATCCTCTCTCTTTGTCTGTGAGGGGGAGAGGTGTCTGACCCCTGCTATGTGCTTAGCCACAAGGAGAGAGACTTAAAAAAATCTCTTCTGCCTTTGCCTATTTCTCATCTGTCTCCTGAAATTCTCCAGAGGAGGCCAAGAAAGTCCCAGCAAAAACTGACTCCTAGAAGCTACACAGCAGACAGGGGCTCCAGAAGAGCGCAGCTGCTCTGCTTCGCTTCATGTCTGCATGCTCTTTCTAACTAATGAACCCCACCATAATATGTAGAAAAAAGCATATTACAAGTGTAAAATGGGGGTACTTCGTAGGCAAAGACCATGCACAGAGAATGAAGATGATAGCTCTGATGATCCAAAATATACCAACCACCTGATTAATGTCTCAAATAGAACCTTGAGCTCCCAGAACAGGCCAGAGTGGGTGCAGGAGGTCGCCGACTAGGGCGGGTGGAAAGCGGCCATTCTAGGGAACCTTGAGCTCCCGGCATAGGCCAGAGTGAGTGCAGGAGGTCGCTGACTAGGGTGAGTAGAAAGCGGCCATTCAAGGGAACCTTGAGCTTCCAGGACAGGCCAGAGAGTGAACCTGCACTGTCTGGCTTGAAGGGAGTGGTGATTGGCCAGGCTGGACTGAAGACGAGGGAAGGTCCAAAACTCAGCGACATCACCCAACATACTCACGTAGAGCCACATCCCAAGAAGAAACCCAGCCCCACACCAGAGGTGGCAAAAGTGGGCTGAAACCTGAAGGCACTGCACTCCAAGCCAAGCCAATAAATGCAAAGAAAGATGGGTAAACCAAGGAAAACAACAACAGGGGAGATGGAGAGAAATCAGAACAAGTTCCCAAGTCCATCAAAATGCGCAGATCCAAGAGAGGAAGACCTAAAAGCAGCCATGAGAATAGAATTCCAAGCCATGCTAAAAGAAATGGCTGGCCAGAGATTACAATAAATTAATAGATGAACAAATGAACCAATTTAAACAAGAACTCCTACAATAAAATGTCTCAGATAAGGAGTTTACTATAGAAATATAGAGGATCCTCATAGAAATCAAAAAAAAAAAAAAAAGCATAGATAAAGCTGAGTAGAAAACGAAGATAGAAATCAGAAAACTCCAAACTGAAATAACAGGTCTGAAAAACTCAGTAAATTGAAAACCAAATGAAAAGCCACTCCAACAGAGTAACAGAAGCCACAGACAGATTCAGTGAACTGAAAGATGAGATGCAGAACAACTCAATACGGCAGAAGAGACTGGAAAAGATCCTTAAAGCAAATGATCAGACAATGAAAAAAGTACTCAAAGAATGTGAACAGATGAAAATAAAAGTCTTTGATAAACTCAACAGAAACAACATAAAAACCATTGGAGTCCTAGAGACCTAGGAAGGAGATCCCCAGGAGAATCAACAGTCAAAGACATCATCACAGAGAAACTCCCAGAGCTAAAGACTGCATGCAACCAAATCCTGCATGCCTAAAGAGTACCAACTAAAAGAGACCCAAAGAAAAGCACCCCAAGACACACCTTAGTCACAATGATGAATCCTACAGATAGAGATAGAATACTGAAAGCAGAAAGATCAAAACGAAAATTACATTTAAAGGAGCATCCTTAAGATTTATAGCAGATATGTCACAAGAAACCCTCAAGGCCAGAAGACAGTGGTGGGATATTGTGACAACTGAATGAAATGGATGCTTCACCTAGAATACTGAACCCAGCCTGTGTCAGGTTCAGGTTTGAAAGAAGGATATATAGCTTCATGGATAAGCAATAGCCCAGAAACTTTACAGATGCAAAACCAGTCTTAAAAGAAAAGTTGAAAGGTCTACTTTAAGACAAGACAGACAACAGACACACCAAACTTATACACTAGATGACATTAAACCCCATGACAATCATCTCCCTCAATGTCAGTGGGCTAAATGCACTAATTAAGAGATACTGCATGGCAAAATGTGGATCAAGAAGATGAATCCAACCTTTTGCTGCCTACAAGAAACGCACCCAAATAGTCAAAACAAACAGAGTCAAAATCAAAGGCTGGAGAAAAAATTGTACAAGCAAACAACACCTTCACAAAAGCTGGAGTGGCAAGAGAAGTTGTTAAGGGATAAACATGGACTTTTCGAATTAATCAATGGATATGTACAACAGAAAGAAATCAGACTATTAAACATATATGAACTAAATGAGAGAACAGCAAAATATATAATACAATTATTAACAAATTTGAAAGATATCAATAGTAACACAAAAATTGTGGGAGACATCAACACTGCCCTGTCACCATTTGATAGGTCAACCAAACTAAAACCCAACAAAAATATACTAGCTCTGAGAAGAAAAATGGAAAAAAGAGGCCTAGTAGTTATATATAGGACACTTCATCCACAGAAACCTGGATATAGATTCTTCTCCAATGTACATGGGTCATTCTCCAGGATAGACCACATGCTGGCACATAAAACATACCTCCATAAAATCAAGGGGATAGAACTTTTGCAGGCTACCTTTGCTGACCACAAGGCTCTGAAATTAGATGTGAACTACAAAGGGACACAGAAGAAAACTTTAACACCTGGAAATTAAACAGCCTACTTATGAACAAACAGTGGGTCCGAGATAAAATCAAAGAGAAAATAAAAACTTTCCTAAAAACAAATGACAATGAAGACACAAACTATCAGAATCTATGGGACACAGCAAAAGCAGTACTGAGAGAAAAATTTATAGCTTTGCAAGCACATATCAGGAAGGAAGAAGGGGCATACCTGAATAGTTTAATACAAAGCTTGTAAAATTAGAAAATGATCAACAAAAGAAGCCAAATATAGGTAGACAGAAGGAAATAATAAAGCTTAGAGCAGAAATCAAAGAAGTGGAAACCCAAAAAATCAATCCAAAAGATCAATGAAAACAGAAGTTGGTTCTTTGAAAAAAAAAATAAATAAGATTTATAGATTTCTGGCAAAACTCACAAAGAAAGAGAGAGAGAAACTTGATAACCCATATTAGAAATGAAAAGGCAGAGATCACTACAAATATTACAGAGATACAAAGGGTAATCAGAGACTACATTGAGAAACTCTATGCCATAAAACATGAAAACCTGGCAAAAAATGGATAAATTCTTGGACTCCTATAACATTCCAAGTTGAATAGGAGGATGTAGCATATATAACCACCCCATAACTATTGAGGAAATTAAAACAGTAATCAAATGTCTGCCCCAAATCAAAAACCCAGGCCCAGATAGATTCGCTAATGAATTCTTTCAAAGATTTTAAGAGGAACTACTACCAATCCTTGCCAAGCTCTTTCATGAAATTGAAAAAAATGGGAAAACTTCCAAATAGTTTTTATGAAGCCAACATTACCTTGCAACCAAAGCCAGACAGAGATGCTGTCAAAAATAAATAAAGAAAGAAAATTACAGACCAATATCCCTGATGAACACAAATGCAAAGATTCTCAACTAAATTCTGGCAAATAAAATTCAATGCCTCATCAAGAAGGTCATTCACCATGATCAAGTAGGTTTCATCCCAGGAATGCCAGGATAGCTAAACATCCATAAATCAACAAACATAATACACAATATCAACAACAAAAAATAAAAATCATATGATTATATCAATATATGCAGAGAAAGCATTTGTTAAAGTCCAACATCCATTCTTAATAAAAACTCTCATCAAGATGGGAATGAAATAAATGGCAAATATTATCCTCAATAGAGAAAAACTAAAAGCTTTTGCTCTAAAATTCAGTACAAGACAAGGCTGACTTCTCTCACCACCACTATTCAACATCATATTGGAAGTACTTGCTATAGAGATTAGGCAAGAAAAAGGTATCAAGGACATCCAGCTAGGAAAGGAAAAAGTCCAGCCCGCACTGTTTGTGGATGACATGACACTATATTTAGAAAACCCTAAAGATGCTAACAAAAAGCTTCTAGAAAAAACAGATTCATATAGCAAAGTGGCAGGAATGGCCTTCTTATACACCAATAATGATAGAGAAGAAATGGACATTAAAACAACAGCCCCAGGAGTTTACAAGCCCAGAAAGGGAAGCCACTGAACTCTGCTGGAACTCTGATGCCAGCACCCCTATCTACCTGTCTTCTGTGCTGTGCTGCATTCTTGGCCTGATTTCATCCTGTGTGTGGCTCATCTGTGGACAGCTAGCATTCCCTGAGGTGAGTTTAAATGCCCCGAAAGGAAGGAGACAGAGGAGCGGCTTTGCTACGCGGCCACGCACATCATTTAGCCAATGAGCACAACCACAACAAGTAGAGCAACCCACAACACAAGTGTGACAATTGGGAAATAACGCAGGAGAGCGCCAGACATAGAGAATGAAGACGGCAACTCAGATGACCAGAACATGACCAAACAACTAGTCAGTCTCTCAAATAAGGAGTTTAGAGTTGCAATATGAAAGGTATTCACAGAACTCAAAAAAAGTATAGAAGAGAACACTAATAAGAATCAAGAAAATATAAAAATAGAAATCAGAAAACTCCAAACTGAAATTTTAGGACAAATAACAGGTCTGAAAAACTCAGTAAATGAATTGAAGAAAAAAATGGGTGAGATTTCCCACAAATTAACAGCAGCTAAGGATAGAATTAGTACACTGGAAGATGAGATGAATAACAACTCCATACAGTAGAAGAGATTGGAAAAAAAGCCTTAAAGCAAATGATCAAACAATGGAAAAATTACTGAAAGAATGGGAACAGATGAAAATAGAAGTCTATGATAAGCTCAACAGAAAAAACTTATGAATCATTGGAGTCCCAGAGACCCAGGAAGAAAATCTCCAGGAAGACTCAACGGTCAAGAACATGATTAAAGAGAAACTACCAGAGCTAAAGAATACATGCGATCAAATCCTGCATGCCTGAGGAGTACCAACTAAAAGAGACCTCAGAAAAAACACCCCAAGACACATTCTAGTCACAATGACGAACCCCACAGATACAGACAGAATTCTGAACGAAGCAAGATCAAAAAAGAAATTACATTCAAAGGAACATTCTTGAAATTTACCACAGACCTGTCACAAGAAACACTCAAGGCCAGAAAGTAGTGGTGAAACATAGTGAGAAAACTCAATGAAATAAATGCTTCACATAGAAAACGGCACCCAGCAAAACTCACTTTCAGGTTTGAAGGAAGAATACAGGGTGTTACAGACAAACAACAGCTCAGAAACTTTACAGACTCAAAACCAGTCTTAAAAGAAAAACTGAAAGACCTACTTTAAGACAAGACTGACCAACAGACACAGCAAAAAACAGCATGGTACTGGAATAAAGACAGGCCCTCAGATCAGTGGAATAGGCTTGAATACTCTGAGAATGTTCCACAAACATACAATCACCTAATTTTTGATAAAGGAGCAAGAAATACTAAATGGAGCATAGAAAGCCTCTTCAACAAGTGGTGTTGGCACAATTGGCTAGCCACTTGCAAAAAATTGAATTTAGACCCCCAGTTAACCTCATGTACGAAGGTAAAATTCAAATGGATTAAAGACCTCAATATCAGACCCGAAACCATAAGATATATAGAACAACACGTAGGCAAAACACTCCAGACATTGAGACTACAGGCATATTCAAGGAGGAAACTGTACTCTCCAAACAAGTGAAAGCAGAGATTAACAGATGGGAATATATTAAGCTGAGAAGCTTCTGCGCCTCGAAGGAAATATTGCCCAGGATACAAGAGCCCCCCACTGAGTGGGAGAAACTATTCATCCAATATCCATCAGATAAGGGGCTAATTTCCAAAATATACAAGGCACTGACAGAACTTTACAAGAAAAAAACATCTAATCCCATTAAAAAATGGGGAGAAGAAATGAACAGACACTTTGACAAAGAAGAAATACAAATGGCCAAAAGACACATGAAAAAATGCTCCACATCACTAATCATCAGGGAGTTGCAAATCAAAACAACTATGAGGTACCACCTCACACCACAGAGATTGGCACACATCACAAAGAAAGAGAACAAGCAGTGTTGGCGGGAATGTGGAGAGAAAGGAACTCTTATCCACTGCTGGTGGGAATGCCGTCTAGTTCAACCTTTATGGAAAGCGATATGGAAATTCCTCCAAAAACTGGAAATTGAGCTCCCATGCGATCCAGCTATACCACTCCTAGGAAAATACTCTGGGAACACAAAAATATAATACAAAAATCCCTTCCTTACACCTATATTCATTGCAGCACTATTTACCATAGCAAGACTCTGGAAACAACCAAGATACCCTTCAATAGATGAATGGCTAAAGAAACTGTGGTACATATACACAATGGAACATTATGCAGCTGTCAGGAGAGATGAAGTCATGAAATTTTCCTATACATGGATGTACTTGTAATCTATTATGCTGAGTGAAATAAGTCAGAGAGAGAGAGAAAGACACAGAATGGTCTCACTCATCTATGGGATTTAAGAAAAATGAAAGACATTCTTGCAATAACAATTTTCAGACACAAAAGAGAGAAGGGCTGGAAGTTACAGCCCACCTCATGAAGCTCACCACAAACAGGAATGAGTTTAGTTAGAGAAATAACTACATTGTGAACTATCCTAATAATGAGAATGCATGAAGGAAATAGAAAGCCTGTCTAGAGTACAGGCGGGGGTTGGGTGGGGAGCAGGGAGACTTGGGGCATTGGTGATGGGAATGTTGCACTGGTGATGGGTGGTGTTCTTTACATGACTGAAACCCAAACAATACAATCATGTATGTAATCAAGGTGTTTAAATAAAAAATATATTAAAAAAACAACCCCATTACATTAGTGTCACACAAACTCAAATATCTTGGAGTCAACTTAACTAAAGATGTGAAGGACCTATATATAGAAAACTAGAAAACTCTGGTTCAAGAAATTAGAGAGGACACATAGAAATGGAAACATATACTCTGCTGATGGATTGGCAGGATTAACATAATTAAAATGGCAGTAAGCCCAGAGCATTGTACAAATTTTATGCAATCCCTCTAAAGATACCCATGACATTCTTCAAAGAAGTGGATCAAACACTCCTAAAATTCATTTGGAATAGTAAACACCCACGAACAGCTAAATCAATCTTTGTGAAAGGAATATGGGAGGCATTAATTTCTCCAATTTTAAATTGTATTCCAAAACAGTAGTTATAAAAACAGCATGGTATTGGAATAAAGACAGATCCTCAGATCAGTGGAATAGGCTTGAGTATTCAGAGATTGTTCCCCAGACTTATAAGCATCTAATATTTGATAAAGGGGCAAGAAATCCAAAATGGAGCAAGTAAAGCCTCTTCAACAAGTTTTGTTGGCACAACTGGTTAGCCCCTTGCAAAAAAGTGAACTCAGACCCCCAGCTAACGTCATGTATGAAGGTAAAATCCAAATGGATTTTAGACCTTGATATCAGACCTGAAAGCATAAGGTATATAGAACTACACGTAGGTAAAACACTCCATGATGTTGAGACTAAAGGCATCTTCAAGGAGAAAATAGCACTCTCCAAACAAGTGGAAGCAAAGATAAACAGATGGGAATATATTAATCTGAGAAGTTTCTCACCTCATAGGAAATAGTGCCTAGGATACTAGAGCCACCCACTGAATGAGAGGAACTTTTCACCCAATACCCATCAGATAAGGGGCTGATATCCAAAATGTACAAGGCACTGACAGAACTTTACAAGAAAAAACATCTAATCCCATAAAAAAGGGGGGGGGGAAGAAATGAACACTCTGTGAAAGAAGGAATACAAATGGCCAAAAGACACATGAAAAAAATGCTCCACATCACTAATCATCAGGGAGATGCAAATAAAAACAACTATGAGGTAGCATTTCATACCACAGAGTTTGGCGTACATCACAAAGAATGGGAACAAGCAGTGTTGGCAGGGATATGAAGAGAAAAGAACTCTTATTCACTGCTGGTGGGAATGCCATCTATTCTAGCCTTTATGGGAAACAACATGGAGATTCCTTCAAAAGCTGGAAATTGAACTCCCATATGATCCAGCTATAACACTCTTAAGGATATAACCTTGAAACACAAAAATACAATTTAAAAATTCCTTCCTCACACATATATTCATTGCAGCTCTATTTATAATAGCCAGACTCTGGAAAGAACCAAGATGCCCTTCAATAGAGGAATGGCTAAAGAAACTTTGGTACATATACACAATGGTATGTTATGCAGCCATCAACCTTCAGGAGAGATGAAGTCATGAAATTTTCCTATACATGGATGTACATGGAATCTATTGTGCTGAGTGAAATAAGTCAGAGGGAGAGATAGACACAGAATTGTCTATGGGTATTTTTTTTTTTGAAAAAATGTAAAGACGTTATTGTAATAATCCCAGAGACAACAGAGTGAAGGGCCTGAAGGACAGGCTCATATTATGAAGGTCACCACAAAGAGTAGTGAATGCTCTTAGGGAAATAACTACACTAACAACTAGCATGACAACGTTAATGAATGAGAGATGTAGAATGCCTGTCTCGAATACAGGCAGGGGAGGGGAGAAGGGAGATCAGGGGCATTGGTGGTGGGAATGTTGCACTGGTGAAGATGGGTGTTCTGTTTATGACTGAAACCCAACTACAATCATGCTTGTAATTATGGTGTTTAAATAAAGATTCTATAAAAAAAAAAACTAACCCCAAAACTTCAGGTCCTGTTTTATAACTGCACACAATGGACAGATGAACAGACCAGGCTTCTGGTAGTCATCCACAATAGTCCTCAACCATTGAAGTATCTTGACTGCTGTACAAACACCAATTTTGCAGAATTGGGATGTCTCCTAACTTCTCTGGCCAGCAACCCTCCAGGGTGTCCACCTAGGTCCTTTGTAGAAATAATACCTTATAGAGAAATAAACCGATACACATGCTGCAGATTTACCAAATTTGCTCAAGGTTTTCCTCTCTACTATTTTATTGTCTCCCAGTCTCTGGATGCCAGGATCCCAAATGAGTCCATAAATGCTAGCTCTAGATCCCACAAATACCGTGAGGAGACAAACCAGTACTGCAAAAAGGCAAAGGAGTTTATTTTAAAATACCAGCATTCTGGGGCCACACTTCTCACAGGTGTGACCCAGGTTCATCTTACATTCTTGCTTTTATACAACTTTAGAATGGACTGGCTCATTGCTTAGGGGTAAACTGGTTAGTGAAGGAAGAACTCAGGTACCAACTAAAGAGATTTTATAGATTTTTCCAGCTAGACAAATTTAAGGCCCGCATTCCATTTGGGTGCCCTCAGATCCCTGGATATAATTAGTTCTGAGTGCAATTAGATTCTTTAGTTTACTGCTGGTTTACTTAAACTACCTGTCCATCCTGGTATTTCTCAGAATGTACCCTTTAAGTCCCTTATTGTACCTTTATGTCTAAAGCAAAACAAAGTTACAAATGTTAAACAGCAGTTAATTTTAAACTTACATTATAATATTCCCTTCTGCATGCCCTTGATTTACTGCTGCCTCCATATGAGCTCATTGGCCCAATTCCACAGTCCCACAAAGTTCTGGTCGCTGAAGCCACATATGAGGCCCCATAATACCTCTATAATTTAAATGCTGACATGCCCATAGGAATACACCAAATTAGATGTAAAATTTTTATAGAAGACAGCTACACTCAACAAACAAAACCAACAAAATACTGTTTTCCACCTTGGCTACTGAGGATTAAGAACCTGAGGACTTTGTAACAGTTTAACTGGAGTCAAAAATCAGAGACAGAGAGAATAGTCATGGAAGTATAATCTGACCACCAGTAAAGCTGATTACCAATGAAACCGTCCAATTCTGACAGATGTGTCCTGCGCACGTGCTGCAAGGAAAACGCAGAAGCTGCTGACCAGAGAGAAGGTAAACATTTTGTTCCTGAGCCAATGGCCATCCTCTCATGACTCACCCCAACTGACCTTTAGAAAGACTTCTGTATAGTGGGAAGTCTCTTTTAACCTCCAGTGAATAAGGGTATGAAGTGGTGTTTGCTTTTTTCCTTTTGTTCTCTGGCTGAGAAATGTCTGGAGGCAGTTGAGTGAGGCTTAGTAATACAATTGCCTTCCCTTTCAAATGCTAAAAAGGGCTTTGGCTCCTCGTCAGGCCTAATCTAAGAATTGTAGAGGTCTGGAAGGGATCCACTCTCTTTCCTTTCAGCATCTCATTTCCTGTACACAAGAGATAACCTTACAATTAACAGAAAAACCTAAGTTGTTAAAGTATAAATCAACATTGCCCTGTAAACCTTTCTGTGAGATGAATCAGCATGGGAGGGCAAAAACACTAATTTTTCAGGGAAGATCTCTAAGGAAAATGCTTCAGAAATAATGTCCTTTAGTTCTGGAGCTGCCCAGAGGTCAGGGCATCTGTAGCCTATTCACCCAAGAGAAAGCTGAAGTTCGATGACTGACCTGCTCAATGGTACTTCACAGCATTTGACTATCCCGGAGGCATAGATCCATTTTATTCTAGAGATCTTGACTCTTATATTATTTGGAAAAATCTTTCTGAGAAGCAGAAAACAAAACTATATTAGGTACAGATTTTAATAAGAATGGAGGTTCTGCATCTTTTTCTGCCTCACAAATTGAGAGAAAAAATAATGAAGGATACCAAGACCAAACCGTATTATGAACATAGAGTAGAAATAAAAAATGATCAGACTTAAACACCAAATCCAAAGCCAACGACAACAGAATCGATACCCAATCTACAACAAGCTAGACACAGAGGGGACCACTTATACTAGAATCCCGGAGGTGGGGCAAAGGAGGGGGATATGGGATGCATGCTAGGAATAGGGGTAGAGGGAGGACAACATTGGTGGTGGAAATGCCCCTGATTTAATGTCACTATGTACCAAATTATCACTGAGAAAAAGATTTGTAATCCACTGTGGTCAAAATAAAAATTACTAAAAAAAAAAAAAAAAAAAAAAAAAAAAAAGAATGGAGGTTCTGAATGTGCCCAAATTGATCATGAAAGTTAAGCATGTTTGGGTTGGGAACAGACACGCTTCTCTAGCTTCAAAATACAATTACATCTGCAAACCTCCCTTCCAAGTATCCTAAAAAATTGAGAGTTTGAAGTTTTAGATATCTTACTCATTTTTCAAAGACTTAATTGTGGGATCTTAAACATGGCATCTCCAATTTGTCCTCTAGAGAGATGGTCTAAGGTAAAGAAAAAGATGGATGAGATCCTAGAAAGCCCCCCACCCCTTTTTTAGGACATTCTACAAGATTTGTCCTAAAAATGTTTTGTTCTCTTTCTCTCTGCCTCTCTTTGTCTCTCTCTATCTCTCTCTCTTTGTCTCTCTCCCCCTCCCTCTCCCCTCCCTCTCCCCCTTCCTCTAAGTTTCCCTTCTCCTTCTCCACTCCCCCCTTCTTCTCCCTTTTCATTTCTCTCTCTCCTCCCTCTCTCTCCTCTCTCTTTCACCCATCCCTTTTTCTCTCATTTGTTTTCATTTACATTTTGGGGCAATATCTAGTAGTGTATAGGATCTATACATACTCAGGAGTAATATTGGCATTATTCCTCAAAAGCCTTGAATTCAAACTGCAGTCAGCAAGATGCAAGGCAAATACCTTACCACCTCTATTATCTCTCTGATCCCATTCAATATCATTTTGTTATAACATTGATAAGGAAAAACATCCTTGCCTACAGTGAACAAGACTATTTGAAGACCCACTTTTATGTTATGCTTTTGCTTACAGTCGCAATTTACAACATAAACTGTTCTTAGGTATTTTATAGAAGCTTTATGATAAAAAATACTCCCCTTTTGAGAATTTATATGTTCACTTGGACTAATTTTTTCTCTTCAGTATCTTCTTTACCATTGCTTAAATTTTTGCAGGTGTTAGTACAATTAATAGGAATATATACTGTTCCTTGGGGACTTAATGAAAATTCCCTACGGGTAGTTGAATCCAATAAATTTTGAGAGAAATATCAAAATCTTTCTAATAAAAATAATTAGCCTGACATTTTTTCCAAGGATTTAATTAAATATAATTAACTAAACAAGCCTCTTTGGGAGGTTTGGAACATGGGAAGGACCAGTGGATAAAATGCAATGGAATTTAGGGGCTACATCAGAATTAGTACCCAAGGATTTCTCCTGAGAGTAATCAAAAACATGTAAGGGATCAAATCTGGGCCTCTTGCATGCAGAGCATGTGTTCTGGCTCTTCACAGTATCTCCTTGGTCCTAAGCAAATCTTTTATTTTTTGTAATTTTCATTGAGACCAATGTGAATTACAAGTCTTCCACAGTTATATTTAAGGTACATAGTGACAGTGAATTAGAGCAATTCCCACCACCAGTGTTGACCTCCCTTCGTCCCTATTCCCAGCATGCTTCCCCTACTCCAACCTTAGCCCCCTGGACTACTAGTGTAGCAAATCCCTTTTGTGTATAGCTTGTTGTAGATTGGGTCTCTTGATTCTATTGTTGTTGACTTTGGGTTGGGTATTTAGGGCTGATCATTTTTTATTTTTACTCAATGTTCATGAAACTGCTTGCCCCTGGTACCATCCTTTTTTTTTCCCCTTCAATTTAAAAGGCAGAGCAAACTGATGGATAGTCTATGGTTCTGTTAAAGAAAAAAAAAAGTGGAAATGAGCCTCTGTAGATGCTATAAATTTAAATTTAAAAGAAGAAGGAAAGAAAAAGAAGATTATAAAACAAAATAAAACAAAACAAAACAAATTTAAAAAATAGGATGGGTGCTGGTGTGGCAAGTTTCTTTGTTTGTTTATTTTGTTTTGTTTTTGGTTTGTTTTTTGCATAGGCAAGTAATTGGGGGAAATTAGAAAGGAAATTCTCTTAGCATAAGAGATACACAGTTTCTCCACCCTTGAAGCATACTGTCATGGGGTCAACTACAGACTACGGCCATGTTCATTATCGAACCCTGAAGTCTTTTTATGATGCCAGGAAGTGTTCTGCTCAGTTGTGGTTGTCAAGGTCAGTTTTCTGTAATTAGTGATCTTGGTTTTTGCACAGGTCAAAGGATGGAGTGTCTTCTGATTTCATCTCACCGTTATGTAATGAGGCTGAGGAACCTGCCCTTAGATCAAATTGATGCCACTTCCTTGTCTTCAGGATATTGTATGCACCTAGCCTGGTTCAAGTTGGTGCCAGAGTGATATTAGGGACTTCCCCAGGAAGAGTTTGATTCCTGGTGCTGGTTCAGGGAAATGTGTCAGTTCTAAGATTGGGATCCAAGGTTCAGGGTTGGACAGTCAATGTCCAATCTTATGCAGTCTAAGTCAAGTCCCCATGACAAGTGTTCAGGGTGTGAGGTTCCCCTGTATTATAAAATTTATGAGTTCTTATCCCTAGTAGATAAGAGCTTGTTTCTACATATAAAATGTTCCAATTTTAGTTGCCTTTGCAAAAAAGGAACAATACCATGTTATATTGCTGGTGCATTAGGGGGAAAATGGTATGGCCTGTCATTTTAAAGAGCGAGGTCAGGGCCAGAGAGATGGTATAGGGGTTAAGGCATTTGCCTTGAATAAAGCCAACCATAGTTTAATCCCTGTTAATGCTTATAGTTTCCCAAGCAAAGAGCCTGGAATATACCCTAGCACTGCTTGTTATTATCAAAAACACAAAAATTAATTAAACAACTAAGAGCTGGTTCAAGGTTTTTGAAGGGTATTAATATTTTTTCTTTCCTTTCTTCTTTTTATTTGCAAGTATACAAAAGGTAATCCAAAAGCTATTCTGAGGTGTTTTGGTGTGTGTGTGTGTGTGTGTGTGTGTGTGTGTGTGTGTGTGTGAATGTGTAAATTTGAAGACCATTTTTATCATTGCTGTATTTGACATTCCTCCCTAGATATATTTTTATTAATATGATGACATATGAATTAATAACAACCAAAAGATTTAGTAAACTTGTAGAAGAATAGAAAAGAAAGAAGGAAAAGAAAGGGGCAATTATGCAAATTGTAGGTAGTGTTGATTGTATCAAAATTAATTGGGAAGCCCCTAGTAATACTACTTTATCTGCTTCCAGTTCTGTCATTCTCCCCCCTTTTCTTTTTTTTTTTCATATTTTCCTTTTGTAGTGCCAAGGATTGAACCCAGGACCTCACATCTATAAGGCTCTACTACAGAGACAAAGAATTAGATATAGTAATACATGTCAGACTACTGTCCAGCAATATATATGGTAGCTGGTGCAAAGAGCTGAAAGAATGGGATGGACTACTGACTGATGATGATCAGCAGCCTGAGATGGACTATTGAGTATAACTATGACTAAAATTATTAACTATTGACTGTGGTAAGTAGCATGGACGACTGACTGATTTCAGCCTTTATATTCAACTTTCCTGACTAGGTCTACATAGAGGAAAGTTAATCAAGAGGCGAAAGGGAATTTAATCATAAAAGTCATAGAGGAACATGACAAAATATATAGATGTTTGATTACTGCAAAAAGATAAAAAGTAGACAATATGTCAGTAGATGGGACAACTTGGTCTGCATAAAGCACAGCTTATCTAAGGATATGTGCCAGGCCTATATCACTCAAGGGAAGTTATTCCAATGTCTTCACTTTATTCCTGGAGCATTTTTACTGGCAGCCTTCAGAGAGTTGCGCCTTGGTCATGCCTGATCTCCAATACCAGAGCTACATTCATTTGAACTTCTTACATCTGACTTTGTTCATTTATGAAGCTGAGATATTTATAGGACTTTTGTGTTACATTTACACTAAATGAGAAAATCCTCCCAATGTACTAAGAACATAAGTGGAACAAAGTACACCCTCAGAAAATGTTAGTTATTATGAAGACCACCCACTGAGCTTCCTGCAGTGAGCTTTATATATATAACCTCAAATTTACAACACTGCAAGGTTAAATGACCTGCTCAAGATAGAGACCATAAGAGTTAAAACAAGAATTCAGTGTTATATTATCTTAAAACATTATTGCTTTTTATAAAAGACTATAGTCACAGAAGACAAATGCCTATTTCCAAGTTTTAAAGTATAGGGAAATTTTTCATTCCCAGAAATAAAATGTTTTTTTTCATTTCACTAAGTCTGGAATCTCTTTCCTAAATTTCCTTTCATTAGCATATTGTCAGAGTATATGTGTTCTTGCCAGCTTTATTTATTAACTGGGTTACATATAGAGACATTGCTCTGGGGTCCTGCAGAGTTTTCATTGTACCTTCTATTGCCATTGCTTCAAATGTAATCTAGTACTTGGCAGATCAAGCTAGAAAGACACCCCCCTCTTTCCTCTTTATATATTCAATTATAGCCTAATCTAAGTTTCAAGCTGATTCTGTAAAATACTTTAATAGAGTTTAGGGAGACCTACATGTTTTCCAGTAGAATAAATAATGTGATGTAAAATGCCATTATTTGGAATAGAGGACCAAAGTCCAGTTGCTGGTTTTTCAGCATGAGTAGCCAAAGGGTTAGACAAACAATGTCCTCTAAGAAACAGTACTAAACAGAGGCAACTCAAAGAATTGAGAGTATGCTTTGCAAGAGAGACCCACATCCAGTTTTAGCCCTTGCACTATGTGGTCTCCTAAACTCCTCTACGAGTAACCCCTAAGCTTCTCCCAGGCTGGGAGAAGCCTTTGGTATCTCTGAGCATAAGAACTAAACAAAAATAGAAAAAGATGCCAATTAGGGACCTGGAATGTGGCACAAGTGATCTTGTAGATGCCAGGTGCTTGGGTCGATACCTGGCCCTTTCAAGTACCACAAGAGTAATCCCCACAATAATAAGTTTTTAGACAATAATTATAGTATCCTGCTGATTCTGATCCTGCTTATTATTAAAACAAAGATCCAGGATACAATGCATGTAAAATATAATATATATAGTTGTGTAATATAAGTGTAACATGATGATGATGACAATGATGATGATTTTGGGCCACACCCTGCTATATTCATAACTTAAACCTACTTCTGATTAGAGATCACTCCTTGCAGTACTTGGCGTACTAGGGATTAAACCTGAGTTGGCTGGATTTTGAGTCTGGATCAACCCTTACAAAAAATAAATGACATATATATATATTTATACATGTATATGATTATACATACAGTCTAAAACATCAAAAATATATGCCAAATTGTCACTTTCATATGCATTTACATATTTGTGAATATAGAAGTATCTTTAATAACCATGCATTTTATAATGTTTTACTTTAATAAATTATTTTAAAAGCCACAAGGAATCTTTATGCTACAGAACACTCATTTCAAAGTTGCAATTTGAGAGGCTAGAGCAATAGCACAGCAGATAGGGCATTTGTCTTGCATGCAGCTGACCTGGGTATGATTTCCAGCATTCCATATGGCTGCCGAAGCCTGCCAGGAATAATATCTGAGTGCAGATTTTAGGAGTAACCCCTAAAGTGCTCAACAGCCAAAAAAGGAAAAGTTACAATTCGACGACTGAAAAGATTAGTACAGGGTGTTGGAGCAAATGTTTTGGGTGTGGGTTGGGCCACACCTCATAGAATTTGGGAATCACATGGTGCCTGGAATCAAGCCAGGATTGTCTGCATACAAAGCAACAGCCTGACTCCAACTACTATCTCTATAGCAGCATTTACTTTACATGCACAAAATCCAAAGTTTGATCCCTAGGACTCTATTATTCCCTGAAAATTGCTAGTATAATTGCTCTTGTAATTTCAAGTACTGCTGAACCCTAGTTGCACCACATTGCTGATTCCTATCTAGTATTGAACTAGGCCAAATATTATTGAGATGTTATTACTGAGTGATCCAGGATCACTGAGAACTTCTTCAGAGCACCTGAAAAACTATGTCAAATTTAATTCACTTTTACATGTCTTATTCCAGTTCTCCTCTATCATCAATCCAATTGTGATATCAGATCATATGTAAACTACTACTCTTCTCTTTAAATCAATCCTAAAGTTTAATATTTGGTTGTGGTTGGCTGAAATACATTCTTTTTAAAAACAAAATAGACTTTTGGGAAAAATACTCATTTCTACAGTAATAATTATCAAGATTTATATTCAAAAAGAACCCGGTATGAATAGGGAACCAGTAGTATCCTTTGATCAGAAGCACAACTTCTCAGAAATTGGAATTTTCAAATGATGGTTAAAGACAAAAGACTAAACTTTTAGGAAAATTAAAATATGGCATTTCACCACAAGAGTCAGTCTTTACTTTGCTCTTTTGCTGATGTAGATTTCTCTCTTTGGCTCTTAGAAAATGGTAACATTTATAGCTAAGTCATGAGACAAATATTCTCTGCAATTGACTCTTGCTCTATTAGTCTATTCCCACACATATTTCACTATTCCTCTAGTACTACATACATCTTCTATCATCCCATTGCATATAACAAATATTTTTTCTAACTACAACCATTCCTTCCATGTAAGATACTTCAATTATCTATTTAACTCGTGTTAATTGCTGGTAACTCAACTCAATGAGCCTCAAAGCCAAATTATTCTTTTGCTTCTGTTATTATTGTTTGGTAGGCAATAATTGCCTCCAGTCAAACAGGATTGATTATGATTGTCATCTTCATCTTTGCTATCTCCCTTGTCTGTGACTCTTGTCCCCAGAATTCTTTGCTTGGATTTTTACTGCATTCTTTGTTTCTTCCTTTTTCTACTCCAGTCATCAAGAGTAAAAATCTGCTTTCCACAAAAGCCACAGGAATGAGGAGAGCACAGCAATTGGAAGTCATGAAAGACTTTACACTGAGACTAGCAAATGGCTCAGAACTGAATAAAGAGTCTAAGAGGAAACCATTATCTAAAAATATTGGAATCACAACAGTCAAGCCACTTTTGGTATAGAAATGCCTGGTATCATTAATAAAAGAAGAGGATGCTAGTGAGGTTTAGGGGATTTAAATACAGATATTTTCAGAGATTGAGCTAGACAGATTAGGAGCATTTTGAGTCATATTGGGAGCCTTTCAGTACTACACCAGGAAGAGTTCAGCAGTCCCAAGGTGCTGGGAATCAATCCTAGAGTACTTGTGCATGCTAGTTACATTCCAGTCTTTTAAAACTACCCTGCAGCCACAGGTATGTTCATTCGTGAGAAACTGAATTTCAATCTGGAAGCCTGGGAAAAAATACAAACTTACATGGCTATAAAAACGTACTTATAAAGTTGTTATGGGAACAAATTCATGGAAGGAGCATTCACTCTAGCAACAAGGATTAGTAACATGTGATAATATATTTTGCTCTTAGAATAAATTATTTTGGTGACTAGTTGCTCATGGGAGTGAGGAGATGGGAGATGAATAATTCCCCCAGAGATTCTGAGTTTAGTAGCCTGGGTATTTCAAAGCATGATGAGTCTTGAAAAGAAACACAGATTAAATTTTATGTTTGCGAATGATAGCAGAGTTTGTCTCCGGGGTACAGAACTTAATGTGCCAGTAGGATATACAGGTGGAGATGTCCAAACATACTATTACCTCTGTGAGAGTGAGCTCCTAAGAAATCTATTCCTAGCTCCCTGTTGGATATGTGGGTTTTATTTATATATATTCCATCAACACAAAGACAACCTGTCTAGCCTTGAATCCATCATGACTCCCTTACCACAAAGCACTTTCATCTTCCCACGACCCTATATTGCCTAATGACATTTTCACTTCTCAGTATCTTTGTTTAGGACCTGAGTGTTGTTTTCAATTCTTCTCTCTCCTCTGATGCTCTTTTTGCAAAGAATTCTTATTGACTCTTCTTTACAGTGTTATTTCCTTCTACAGAGTTCAGCCTCCTCAAACATATTGCTTAATTCTGATCCTTTTCTTTTATAGTTGGTTTATACTTTTTTTGTAGCATAATAACTACCTTTAATGGAATTTTTGTCTTTAGTTTTTCTCCTAACAATCCATTTTATTTACCATTTATTTACTTGGGGATTGGGGACACAGCATGTAAAATAAATAAATAATAAATAAATTTACTCTTCCTAAAACTGCAAATTGATCATATTTCTTTCTCACTAACTTCATTAATTTTCTAGAATCAAAAAAATTTTCAAATTCCTTGGTATAAATATATTTGTCCATTAAAGTATTCCTTTCAAATTGATCTGTTTAGGTACCATAGATGTAGTATAGACATTAAGGCACTGGCCTTGCAAACTGCTGACCCAGATTCAAATGCTGACCACATACATAGTTATCCACACATTTCAAGGCGTGTCCTCAGAATCAGAAGTAAGCCCTGAGTAGTTCCCATTGTAAATCTCCCTCCCAATCATGCAACACAAACACACAAACTTATTAGTTTATAACTTATTGGTTAAACTTTTTAGTTTATTTTTCTCTTATACTAATGGTAATTTTATTGGCATATCTGAGGGATAAAATATAATTTTATGGAAACACCTTGAATGTAAAATGGGTATTCTGGACAAGTCACAGATAGGACCTTATTGAATACATCAATCAGCCTGACATGTTAGTGGGTACCAATAATAGACTTAAAAGTTTAATAAAGGAAAGAAAAAGGGAAAAGAAGAGGATGTATACAAAGAAGAGAAAAGAGATATATTCCTGCATAGAAGTTAGTAATAAGTGATACAAATGTCCAAGTTTTCCGTCCAGAGTTCTATAAAACTTAATAAAAATAAAGGTGACTGTGACAGTGCCAACAAGAAACTTCAGAGATTAGAACACATGCCTTGCATGCAGAGGCACAGGTTTAATCCTAAGTACCACATGGTCCCCTAGTTAACATCTTGAAACCTGAACTGGGAGTAGCCCCACTCAATAGTGCTGGGAATGCCCCCCAAACTAAATGCCATAAAGTCAGTACCTTATTTCTGAGCTTTGAAGTACAGTAACCCAGTTGTACTATTTGGATCTCTTAAAGCCAGCATGAAGGCCAACACATAGGTTTGCCCAGTATATAATTCTAAAATAAATCATGAGCAATTGACTTGTCTCCTTCAATTAAAAGATTTCGAGTTGTAAAATAAAGACATTTTTTGCTGAACAGTGTGTTTTCCTGAACAGTCACAAGGGAAAAATATAACACTTGAAAAAAAATTTTCTGGGCATATAGTCAAAGGGCTGATCACAACCCAGAACATACTTTGGATCCCCGTTTGATCTCTATCAAACATGACTTTCCAGGTTAGATCTGATGACCTCCTGCACGATCAGAGAGTCCCCTTCTCACCAAAAAAATTTTTTTTAAATATGGTACTATTTTTAACATGGAATTCTAGAGTCAGGGGCCAGAGAGATAGTATAGAAGGTAAGAGGGCTTACTTTACCTGAGGCTGACCCAGGCTTGATCTCTGGCACCTCATACGGCCCCTGAGCACTGCCATAATTGATCCTCGAACACAGAACCTAAAGTAATCCCTGAAACTGCCAGGTATTGCCCTCAAAACAACAAAACCAAAACAAAACAAAACAAAAAGAAAAACAAAAAAAATCACATTTCCAGAATCATAACTTAACTTGGTTTCATTTCCAGTTTATGAACAACTTTAACCATTAAATTTTTTTTAGCAACAATCATTCATTGTTAGTAACTGTCCTTGCTGTGTCAATATGTTTTCAATCTTAATAAGGGTATTGCTCTATGTTCATTGCTAATGAACTTCATTCTTTTTGCCTCCACCTCTTCTCCATCTTGCCAGACCATTTGGAATTCTAATCCTGTCCTGGATGCTCGCCTTCCTAACTGACGATGGGTATCATCTGCTAACAGCATGTATCATCTGTCAGCTTGAGGAGCTTATTTTTTGTTCTATCCATGTAAATCATTGATGAAATACTTAAACTTCATCCCAAAATGGAGTTCTGTGGGACATGATTTCTACTAACCCTGACTTTGACCTAAGAGTCACTAACAAGGGACTTGTTATAAAACTTGTTATAAATCCTCCCACAGAGCCACACTTCCCCTGTGTACTGGCTAACTGCAGCCCTGGGGAAGTAAAACAAAAAACTTTCTGAGTACAAATAGCTGTGAAAAAGTTTGAGTAGAAACTATTGTACTGAGTGCCCACTTTTCTGCGTGGCCCTTCATGTATGCTAATTGAATTCTTTCTTCTCCAGCTTCAGAAGACAGTATGTATGCATCATGATTAAGCATGGGTCTAAGGTTGAACTGCATGAAGTGGAAATTTTATTCTGCCACTTTCTGCCTAACTTTGGCAAGATACCAGGATTCTTGTTAGTTCTATCATCTAAAAAAGTGCTTTCAAAGTGAGCAATACTGCCATACACACCCTTCCCCCTTCCCTCTAGCAAGTGCTAGAAGGGTCCTCTGAGGCACCTAATAGCTTTTGGTGTAATTTGGGGACATTTTGTGTTCTGTTTGTGAATTTAATCTAGATTGACTGAGGACTTTAATTTTTCTGAAAAGGAAGAATTGACCAAATAAGTTTAGAAACTTCTGATCTAAAAAATGAGAATTAGATATCAACTCAGTGGATTGCTTTTGAGGATTTTATTATATTTAAGATCTTAAATGATGCCAGACATGGATTGAATGTTCTATGTATCTTAGTGATTATTATTAGCCCATATTAAAATGGAAGACATATGAGGTTCAAACATAGAAGAGTCAAAAAATGAGAACTCAGGGTGTCTACGTTTTAAAATAAATTTTTTTTCACATTACTATTTGTGTAGACTTTTAAATTCATATCTCTCACATTTCCAAAATAAATTATAGATAAAAACTGCTATGCCACTCAAAAATGCATTAGCTTTTACCTAAATTTCATCATTTAAGTTTTTTGGGTGGGAAGATGTGTATATTTGATTATAAGCCTTAAAAAATCAAGTTGTTTTATGAAAAAAAAATAGCCTGAATTTACCAAAAAAATTCTATAATTTTAAGTTAGAAAAACTAAAGGGCTTGTCTAGTTTAAACTATTAGTAGGAGACTTTTTTGAAATTTTCTTTCTTTTAACATTTTTAGAGGCTGGGTGTGGCTTAAGCCACACTGGGAGTTGCTCAGTGTTTACTTTGGCTCTCTGCTCAGGGATCACTCCTGGAAGTGCTTGGGAATCTTAAGCAGTACTGGAAATTTTACCTGGGTTGGCTGCATGCAAGGGACCACCTTAACCACTGCATTCAGGGATCACTCCTGGTAGACGCTGGAGGATAATATCAGGTGCTGAGGACTGAAAGAGGATTGACCACTAGCAAGGTAAATTTCCTACCCACTGTACTATTCTTTTGGCCCCTACATTTTTTAGATTAAATCATTGTGAATTATAGAGTTGAAAAGTTACTAAGTCTCAAATGTACAATGTTCCACCAACAACCCCTTCACCAGTGACCTTTTTATCTAATTTTTAATTGTTAATGTAAAACAGAAAACTTGTAAAATCTGAGAAACCTGGGGAGAAGAAAATCATCTATAATTCAAACACTAATGACAATCAGATCATCACTGCTAATATTTTTACTAGTCATTATTAATGCTTTCAAATATTCTTATGTAATTATTCAATGCTCATGTTTTTCAAATGATATCACATATCTTTATATTTTAGTAATCTACTATTTTTCAGTTAGTGATAGAGTATAAACATTTCCCAAGGCATTATTTTGTTTTTATAGTTTTTCAATAGCTGTAATGTAATGTAAAAGAAGCAAATGTAAACCCTATGAAAATATCATATGCAATCTAATCCCCCATAGTTGGACATTAAGGTTAGGTCTATTTTCTTTCCTGCCATTATAAATAAAACTGTCATGAAAGATCTTGTATTGTGTTGTTGCATAATTCTCTCGTTATGCCCAGATCCTTTTTATCCTTAACAGATGGTTCACCAGCCTCTGTTTGATCACTTCCAGTACCAGGGAGCTCACTTCTTTGCCAGACAGCACATTCCATTTATGGACAACTCTAATTGTTAGAAAGTTCTTTATTTTTAACCAAAATCTGTTCCTCTTAACTTATACTCAATGATTCTAGTTTTGAGGTCTGGAATAATCCAAAGCAATCTTTCGTTTTTGTACTTGGCAGCCCATCAAATATTTGAAGAAGACCGTAATGAAACTCCCTACATATTCTTTTCCTGAAGCTAAATATTCACACTTAGGAGTCTTCTGACAAAAAAAAAAAAAGATAAGGAATTGGTAGCAGCAGGGACTTCCTCATGAAATATGCTAATTTGGTGATATCATTTCCTTTTTTACTTTGACCTTTAGGCAGCTCAGAACCTAATAGGCTATCCTGTCTTTATTATTTACATAAGCTTATCACCTGCACATATATAAATATCCTTTCTGACTTAAATCAAATTAACCTACTTTACCTATATTTTTATGACTATTAAAAATGTTATTTTAAATGTTTTTCAGTTAAGTGTATCTCTACAAGTTCTGTACCTGTATGATACTACAATAAAATACATATCTCTTCTTTGTGTGAATTTAGTCTCCTCTCACCATTTTGGTACACATACAAACCTTATCTTAGAAATTACCAGAACAATAGAATAGTTTTTTGTTCCTGGCTCCTCTTTCGCTGGTGGAGAAGAATTAATGGAATGGAAAGATAAAAAAACAAAACAAAACAAAACAAAACAAAACAAAAAAAAAAAAAACATAACCTCAACCTTCCTGAATAATTCACAATTTCTATGGCATTACAAGTATCTCCCCTGATATCTTTCAGCACCATTATTTAGTCTTGAAAGAAATCAGAGTCCACCATCTCAACAACCCTCAGAACAAATGTTAGCACCTGTGAGACAATATAGAAGTGCAAACCTTCCATACCTCATGAGGACAGGCAATCCTAATGCCCACAGCACTTCCTCAGAGGAGGGCCTGTCATCCCCATTGAATCCTAAGGAAACAGGCCCAGAGACCTCACACTTTAACCTGCAACACGGAATAGCATCTGAAAGCCTATCCTGTCCTGCAAGGACACTAACTTCAGAAGAACTCAGCCCAGATCCAACACTGCTCGTGTTGGCTGGGAGGCAGGCAACTCTGCATGTTCCTCCTTTCATTCGGGAATCCAGCTCTGATTATCCTCTTCCCACAGAGCAAAGCCTGGTGGCTGCCAGTTGCATATGGCTTGACGAAGATACGAGAGGACATAAAGGAGCCCCCCCACCTCCTCCTCCCTATGCTCCAGTATGAAAATTGAGCAGATTGTTTCCTATTTGGAGGAAGTTGATGTGAGAAACCTCAGGCAGCAGAAAAACCTCAAATGGGTGAGAAGGCAAAAATGTTCCCTCAACCCCCTGGTGAGGTTCTTCCAAGAGGAGCCAGGTAAGAAGGCAGCAGGACTGTCTGTGGGCCACAGAGCTAGACAGGATCAGCCCCAGGAACTTCCTCCCTCAACACCGGCTCCTGAAGAGAAGCTGCGATTGCCTTGGGCCCCCCTGGAAGACCTCCGCTGCTGGCAGGCTGGCCCCGAGTAACAGCTCAGAGTCCAAACCCTCTTAAAAATAGCTCTGTTCCCTTCTGGCTTTAGCAACTCACACTTGAAAAGCTCTTTATTCTTTATAATGAATAGAGAGCCGAGACTTATCATTGAAAAAAGAAGAGCTCTAATGCACAATAAAGGCCTGCGGAGGGTAGTGATTCTTTTGAAATGGTGGACAGAGAGGCTTCAGCACTCAGCTCTGACAGGTATCAACCCTTTCCTTGGATTATTCCTGGAATCAAGGCGTGGAGAGCTTTTGAGCAGCTCTTGCTGTGAAAAGCGTGCGTGTGGCGGGCACTATTTCAGGTGACAGCACTAGCTAGAGACCAGTAAAGCTTCCTGAAGTTGAAATTTCAATCTAATTAATTGGCAGAAGCAGCAAGAGACCTGAATGAAGGGCTTAACTCTTTGCTCTCCAGACCTCTAAACTTCAGTACTTTCACCTAGCTGGACAAAAAAGGACAGAGAAGAAAGAAATGGAAAGAGAGGAGAGAAAGCTGCAGCCTCCTTTGGAGGGAGGAATCTTTGAGGTGTAGGCTGGGGCACCTTGTCTGAAAGGCCAGAATTATTCAGCTTCCATCGTTTCCAGAGCGGGGACAATGAGTTTAGGTACATGAGATGTAGAACGAATGAGGTTTAACAAAAAAGTCTACTAAACTCTATGTTGCTGTTTTATTTCAGAGTAATGTGTTTTCTTTTAACCAAATTAATATTTCATGTAGGAGTCGTTGAACAGGTTACAAAATCATTCAATGATTTTATTTGGGTGTCCCCTTTCCTCCAGATATAAGCATCTGGGAGGCATATGGGTAACTTGGGAAAGAAGAGTAAGACATCTGAATTAGACAGGATAATTAAGCTAGTTATTATGCAAAGAACTGTAAACCACAATAACTTAGGATAATAAGCTTATGTCTAACACCAAGTTCAATGTGAATGTTCCTCATCAAGAAGGCCATCCTGGGCAGCTCTCCTCAGCAGTAGTTCAATGATCCAAGCTGTTTCTGTCATGGGTCTCTTCCACTCATTCTCTGGTCTTTGTAATTTCTGCTTCCTGTCAGTCAAACATATAGAGACTGGAGAGAAAAATGTGAAGCCTGAGGACATCATTAAGAACCAAGCCTAAAATTGCATTACTTCAGTCCCCATTCCAATAACTGAGCTCACTTACTTGGCTATATGGTGATCCACGTCAGTGAGGGGGTCATTTGCAGAATAATAGGGTTGAATGCTTTTGTTGTTCCAGACAGAGAAGCAGAATGGTTATTGATGAAATTCAACCATCTCTACTAGCATCTATAATAATCAGGTCATGTGGTTTTCCATGATGCTGTCTGTTCACCCCACATGGTTCTTAAGTTGTTAATGCTTGTGCTTTAATGGGATATAATGAGACTGGAAACCAGATTCTCTGAGATCTTGCCGTTTCTGGAAATTAAGTACATCATGGACTCATGAAATTTTAACCTTTCTCTTCCTGAGAAAAATCTCTCTCTCAAAACTTCTCTCTGATCTTCCTCCAGAACTAACAGTGTACTCTTTCAATAAATTCAGACATTTATAGAAAATGAGAAACAAAGTTACCCTGAACCAGTTTCAGCTTCAGCCAACTTTAGGGAAGAGAAAATAGCAGATAACACAACACAGTCAATAATTCAATAACCATTGTACCACAAATATGTACGTGCCTCTGACATTTAGGTATATTAAGATCATCATAAACTTCCACATTCACCACATTCAAGAATGTTAATCTTGCATCTAAACATGTTTTACTTTTTTTTGGGGGGGCGCTATACTTGGTGGTGCTCAGGGGTTACTCCTCCTGGCTCTGTGTTCAGAAATTGCTCCTGTCAGGCACGGGGGACCATATGGGATTCGAATCACCATAGGTCCTGGGTCAGCCACTTGCAAGACAAATGTCCTACCACTGTGCATCTCTCTGGCCCCAAGACATTTTTTACTTCTATACAACAGATAAAGACAAAGATATGAAATCAATCAATAAAATCAACCTCCTACAAATAATTGGAATGCAATAATAATTAGCATATTTTGTTTTAATTTTACCAAAAGACAAGATTTAGAAAGAGATTTCTTGATGGTTTCTATGAGTTTCAGACTCTGGACCTTGGAATTATATTCCATGAGACTAAAAGAAATTCAATGCTGCTTGACAGCCAGCCACAGTTACTCAAAGCAAGTGACTTCAAAAGACAAACTGTGAAGACATTGTCTGATTTTCAGAAAGGGCATAAGTGGAAATCTACAAATGATTTGGCTTAATAGTTATCTAGATTTTACAAATTCATAAATAATGATTTTTAAAAATAAATAATTGCTAAATGTTTGTGGTTCCCCCACCAAAGAGTGTATGTCCTGTCTCTCTCCATCCCCCAGTATGTGAGGACATAAAGAGAAGATGATTGTTGACAAAGTAAAAAAAGAACTTTTTTGGAGATATGGATAACTTTTTTGGAGATATGGAGATTCTCCAAAAGCTGAAAGTTGAGCTCCCATACAATCCAGCTATACCACTCCTAGGGATATATCCTAGGAACACAAAAATACAATACAAAAATCCCTTTCTCACACCTATATTCATTGCAGCATTGTTTATAATAGTCAGACTCTGAAAACAGCCTAGATGCCCTTCAATAGATGAATGGCTAAAGAAACTATGGTACATATATACAATGGAATATTATGCAGCCATCAGAAGAGATGAAGTCATGAAATTTTCCATATATGGATGTATATGGAATCTATTATGCTGAGTGAAATAAGTCAGAGGGAGAGAGATAAACACAAAATGGCCTCACTCATCTATGGGTTTTGAGAAAAATTAAAAACATTTGTGTAATGATTCTCAGAGACAAAATAGAGGAGGACTGGAGGGTCCAGCTCCTGACATGCAGCTCACCACAGAGATTGTTGGGTGCAATCACAGAAATAATTACACTGAGAACTATCATAACAAAATGTGACTGAATGAGGGAAATAGAAAGCCTGTCTAGAGTACAGGCCAGTGTTGGGTGGAGAGGAGGGACTCTTGAGATATTGGTGATGGGAATGTTGCACTGGTGAAGGTTTTTTTTTTTAAGATATAAAAAAATCAAGAGAAAAAAAAAGACGTATGGTGCATATACACCATATATAGAATATTATGCAGTGCTAAGAAAAAACAACAAAATTATGGAATTTTCCCCAATATGGATGAAATTAGAGGCTATTATGCTAAATGAAGTCAGTCAAAAAGAAAGGGATAGATATTATCAGTCATGTCAACTATGTAATGCATTAAAAAAAAAAGAGAACTTTCATCAGAGCCCAACTACATAGTTGAGTCATGCATGGTGGTACTCAGCACTTACTCTTAGGCTCTGTACTCAGGGATTGATCACTACTTTCAGTATTCAGAGGACTACATGGAAATGGGATCAATCACATGCAAGGCAAGAGCCTTGAGTCAAAATATTCTCTCTAGCTCTATAAAATTTTAACACCATGATCTTAGATATTTCCTTCTTCAGATCTGTGAGAAATAGATATATTTTTTTAGAAAGATGTCCTTTAAAAAGTTCCTTTAAATTATAGCATCTTGAACTAAGATCGACATTTCAAATTCCTTTTTTTTTTTTTTTTTTTGGTTTTTGGGTCACACCCGGAAGCACTCAGGAGTTACTCCTGGCTCTTTGCTCAGAAATCGCTCCTTGCAGGCTCGGGAGACCATATGGGATGCTGGGATTCCAACCACCGTCCTTCTGCGTCTAAGGCAAACGCCTTACTGTCCGGCCCCGCCATTTCAATTTTTTTTCTTTTTTTTTATTATTTTTTAACATAATTTTTATTTTAATTGTAGTGGCTTAACATATCATTCACAGTAATATTCCAGGTACATATTTACATTGAATCAGGGGAATTCCCACCACTGAATTGTCCTCCCACAACAGCTCCCATCCTGCCTCCCATGTCCTCCACTCTTCCCCCCAGGGGCTGCTAGAATGTGTGGTCCCCTCTGTGTCTAGTTAATTACTTAGTGGGCTTATAACTGTTTGGTCTTGGTGCCTCCATTATTGTCCCCTCTAGTTGGGAGGCGGGACTAGAAAGATCAAGTTATGTGGATTTGTTTGAGGAAGAGAAAGGTAATATAATGGGGTAAAAATCGACTACGCCAACTATGAGCGGAGTCATTCTAGAGGATCTCATCCTTGGTTTGAGGGACAATGGGGAAAAGAAGAAAGTGAAACACACAGCAGTTCAAAAAGAGGAATCAAATAAGATATTCAGTGAGCACTGCAGCCATAAAAATATAGTTGCCATGGTCTTGAGATAGGAAATATGACAAGGCGCAAGGAGGAAGAAGAGAAAAGAAGAGAGAAAAAGTAAATATATAATTAAAAAATGGACAACTACTTCAATATTTATCCCAAAACAAAGAATTCGATCAAAACTAGATAAAAAATAATAAAAAATAAAATATAAAAAAAATCAAAAAAGGATTATTTAGTGTTTTTTTGTCTCTCTTCATTCCCACCCCCGAATAGGCACAGTAAATATTGGGGTCATCTGAAACAGGAATCCCCTTGGCCTAAGAGATACAGGGTTTCTCTACCCTTTGAATATATTGTCATGGGATTATTTATAGACTCCTTTCCCGTTCATTTACTCTCCCCTTGGTGTTTTTGGGTCGTATGGAAGACTTCTGCTCTGATCTGGATGATAAAGACAGACCTCTAAATCTAGGGGTCTCAGTCTGTACACAGGTCAACGAGTGGAACTTATTTGCTCAAATAATTCACATTAACTCGTGTATTTTCCTTTTTGAGTTAAAATAACTAGTTTGTCAGATTAGGAGAATATCATAAACCTACTTTGATTATGGATCAAAGCTTAGTCTTATGTTTTGATAGATACAAAACCACAAAAAATCCAATGCAGAGTGCTATTTGAGTTTGGACTTTAGAATAATTATAATGACTTGCCCTTATTCCAGGAATGTGATTTTAGTGGGAGAGTTTATTTTTAATTTATTATTTTTGATTTATTTAAAAAAATGCATCACATAGTTGACATGATTAACCATTATATATTTGTTTTCAGATAAGTGAGAGCAAAATTACTTTAAAAAGAATTGAAATAAGGAGGCCGGAGTGGTAGGGCATTTGCCTTGCTACCCACTAATCTAGGACAGACCACGATTTGGTCCCCCAGCATCTCATATGGTCCCCAAGCCAGGAGCAATTTCTGAGAGCATAACCAGGAGTAACCCCTGAGCGCCACTGGGTGTGGCCCAAAAAACAAAACAAATCAAAACAAAACAAACAAAAGAATTGAAATTAAAAAAAAGAAAAAGGAAGGGACCGGAGCATGCAGCCAACATAGGGCGAGCCCAGGTTCCAATCCCGGCATCCCATATGGCCCCCCAAGCCTGCCAGTAGTGACTTCTGAGCGCAGAGTTAGGAGTATGACCAAGAAAACCAAAAAAAAAAAAAAAAAAAGAGAAGAAAGTTAAAAAAAGGAAATAAAAAAGAAAAAGTACAGTAGCAAGCACATTTGTTGTGAAGATTATTGTCTCTCCGATGAAGTTAGCTGCCCATTCTATTTAGTTGATGTTTTCCTATAGAGATCATAGCATCAAACACATGAAGATGTCCAGAAATTTGAAGCACTCTTACTGATACTACAGCTTTTTAGGATGTGTTCTCAGCTGTCAGACCTCCTGGTCAAGAAGGTCAGATTGGTGTCCCCAAACAAATTGTATAGAGGTACTGAGGCAGGGTATAGGCAAAATAGAGATTCTAGATGTTGAATGAAGTATGTGTGGGTTAGGCAGAATGGGGGTTTGGCTGGCTCTCTCCTTCCAAGTTTGCCTACTTTCTTCTGCATGTCCAGTGTACTCATGATTTTTTTTTAATTTTTTTTTTTATTTAAACACCTTGATTACATACATGATTGTGTTTGGGTTTCAGTCATAAAAGGAACACCACCCATCACCAGTGCAACATTCCCATCACCCAAGTCCCAAATCTCCCTCCTCCCCCCCCAACCCCCGCCTGTACCCTAAACAAGCTCTACATTTCCTTCATACATTCTCAATATTAGGACAGTTCAAAATGTAGTTATTTCTCTAACTAAACTCATCACTCTTTGTGGTGAGCTTCCTGAGGTGAGCTGGAACTTCCAGCTCTTTTCTCTTTTGTGTCTGAAAATTATTATTACAAGGGTGTCTTTCATTTTTCTTAAGACCCATAGATGAGTGAGACCATTCTGCGTTTTTCTCTCTCTCTCTGACTTATTTCACTCAGCATAATAGATTCCATGTACATCCATGTATAGGAAAATTTCATGACTTCATCTCTCCTGACAGCTGCATAATATTCCATTGTGTGTGTGTTTCGTACTCATGATTTTTAATGTCTTGGTTTACCTCTCATTCAAGAAAAGAGTGAGTCTATGGGGCTGGCCCAATGCAAACATGACTCATATCTCTCTCTCTCTCTCTCTCTCTCTCTCTCTCTCTCTCTCTCTCTCTCTCTCTCTCTCTCTCTCCCTCTTTGTTTTTGAGTTACACACAGCTGGGTTCAGGGGTTACTTCTGGCTCGGTGCTCAGAAGTCGCTCCTGGCAGGCTTGGGGGATCATATGGGATGCCGGGATTCGAACCAGGGTCTGTCTTGTATCGGCGGTGTGCAAGGCAAATGCCTTACAGCTCGTGCTATCACTTCAGCCCCTCAAATCTCATTTTTAAACATGTATGGCTCTGTGTTTTATCCCTATGCCACATAGTTCCTAAAGCACTGTTGGGTGTAACACCTATAATGATAATAAATAACAACAGCAACAAAAATAATAATTTTCTGCCTAAATTATACAGCAAAGGAAAATAAACTGGGGTATCAACATGAAAGATAAAAAATTTTAGCCTGGTGTCGGAGAGATAGCATGGAGATAAAGCGTTTGCCTTACATGCAGAAGGATGGTGGTTCGAATCCCAGCATCCCATATTATCCCTCGAGCCTGCCGGGTGTGATTTCTGAGCATAGAGTAAGGAGTAGCCCCTGAGCACTATTGGGTGTGACCCAAAACCAAAAAAAAAATTTTTTTTTAGCCTTGTTTCTAAGAAAAGTGAAAGAATACAGCTGGTTATGTGCCTACAATCTAGTCCCTAAGATAGTGTCCTAATATTTTAACACTCTTCCAGTTAAACTTGCCAGTCTAGGTATAGGCATATTGGGCCCACTACAAGTGTTCCCCAGGTATTAACATAGTTTCTTTTTTTTTTCTTTTTTTTTTTTTTTAGATCTCTCTTTATACTTCAATTTTTTTAATTGAAACACCATGGTTATAAGGTTGTTCATAATACAGGATTTTCCCCCATAGATAAAGATGTTTATGACTGAGTTACAGTCATACAATGTATAACAACTTTCACCAGTGTATACTTCCCACCACCAATATCAACAGTTTCCCTCTTACCCTCCCTGATGCCTTCTTTCCTCTCTTCTACCCTCTCCTGCCTGCCTCTGGGACAGGCATTTTACTTCTCTCTCTCTCCTTGTCTCTCTGTCTCTATCTCTATGCCTCTCTCTCTCACACTCACTCACTTTCTTCCTCTTCTTTTTTGACATTGTGGTTTGTACTACTGAAAATAAAGAGGTGCCATGCATGTCACTTTATCCCCTTCCAGCACCCTTTTTTTGTTTCAGAGTGATGAATCTTTTTTAATATAAACACTGTGGCTATAAGGTTGTTCCTACTACCAATTTTTCCACAGATAAAGTTATTCATAATCCATAATGTATTCAATGTGCAACAACCTTCACCAATGTGCATTTCTCTCCACCAATATCTCCAGTTTCCTTCTCACCCTCCTTGATATCTTCTTCCCTACTAACCACTCACCCCTCATACTTCTAGACAGGCATTTTACTTCTCTCTAGCTCTTTCTCTCTCTCTTCTTTTTTGATACCATGATTTGTACTACTATTAATAAAGGGGGTGCCATGCATGTCACTTTATTCCCTTTCAGCACCCAATTCTTATCCAGAGTGATCAGTTCCAACTATCACTTTCAAAGTAGGTCTTTCTCTATACTAACTGTACTTTCTGCTCTTTGTGGCAAGCTTCCTACCATAACATGGTTTCTTGAAGAAAGAAAATTGATATGTCCTGAGATGAAGCAACTGAAAAGAACTCAAAGATAACTCCACCTATCATTTTCTGGTTTTTTTTTTTCTGTAAAAATCACCACTTACCCACTAAGATTGGTGTTAGAGAGAGTTGAGTAAAAATGGTAGAAGTTTTCTCTGACATTTACAAAAGGGCAGAAGTTCGGAGTCTAGCAGGAAATCACAGACAGACTAGAGAATTTACTTCTCTCAAACTGTGTGGAATCATTTAGAATCCTCTCTTCTTGTTGCTGTATTAGTCAACATTTTGCTTTGGCTTGTCTAAATATATAGAAGGTATCTTTTTGAAGTTGATATCAAAAATAGGAAAAATAATTGGTCTGATAAAGGATAGACCACAAATTAAAAACTTCTAAAGTAAGTGGCTGAGAATTTAATAATAGAATACATATCTCACCTGAATTATATCCTGTATTATTATTTTTGTTTGTTTTTGGGTCACACCCAGCAGTGCTCAGGGGTTACTCTTCGCTCTATGCTCAGAAATCGCTCCTGGCAGGCTCAGGGCACCATATGGGATGCCAGGATTCAAACCACCAACCTTCTGCATGCAAGGCAAATGCCTTACCGCCATGCTATCTCTCCGGCCCCTATATCCTGTATTCTATCTTTCTACCAGCCAAAAAACAATAATCTCAACTAAGTGGAACCTAGACTGAAATTTTCTAGATTTAACTAAATAATAAATATTAAGACCTGTGTTTAGGTTTAAAAAATTTACCAAGGGGATTGGAGCAATGTTTCAGGATTTTGGTTAATTCCTGCATATGGTTCCTTGAACAGTGTTGGGAGCCAACTATGGACAGAGTCAGTAATACCCATGAGACCAGTTGGGCATGGTCCCCCACAAACAGGAAATTCCACACATAAGTCAACTACATAAAGACAAAATAAATGCAAACATCTTTAACACTGATTTGTATAAAAAGTGAAGGTCAAGGGAATAGGTAGTACAGCAGACAGGGCACATGCCTTGCACATGGCTGACCTGAGTTAGATCTCTGGTATTCCAAATGGTCCCTAGTCTCACCAGGAGGATCTCTGAGTGAAGAGTCCAAAGTAAGTCCTGGGAACGATCCTGTGTAGTGACAAAACCAAAAACCTAAAAAGTGGGGGTGAGACTCAGAGGTAGAAAGCATGCCTTTCTTGTGAAAGACTTTAAATTTGATTCCCAAACTCCCCTGAAAACTCTTCTCAGAGGTTAAATTTATCTAAAAGTAGTATATGATAACTATTATTTGTCTCCAAAGCCTGATAATAAAGTCCCCAAGTGGCTTTTGTTTAATAAAACATCTGTTTGTGATATGTTCCATTACATATACTATGTGGGGTTCTGGGAGCTATGTTACCACACAATATCTGGAGCATTCTGTACAATGAAGGATCATTAAGATGTTGATATTAATGATCAACACCAGAGAACTAAAATGAATTACTAGTGGGAAGAAACTTAATTCTTCAAACATTTCCAGCTTCCATAACATTATTTCTACGTACTAGCCAGTGGTAATCATATTTTATTTTATTTTTATTTTGGAGTGAGCATTATCTGGGAATGAGACTATCTGGCATAGCTAGCTTAGTTTAAAAAACATTTATTATTTATTTATTTATTTATTCATGTATTTTGTCTTTGGGTCACACCCAGCATTGCTCAGTGCTTAGTCCTAGTTCTGTTCTCAGGGATAATCCTGGTAGGCTTGGGGTGACACCAGATGTGGTGTCAAGGATTGAACTTAGATTGGTCACATACAAGGGAAGTACCCTACATACTGTACTATCTCTTCAGAACCAGTATGTGATTTTCTAAGTGTGGTCCCCAGAGCAGCTTCAGTATCACCTAGAAATGCACACTTTTTAAGTCCCAACCCCAGAACTCTTTTTATGGACTAATTTGTGTCCCTTAATAGATACTTTGAAAACTTAACCCCTCCGTACCTTCAAAGGTAACCTTCTTTGGATAAAAGATCCTTGTATATGTAATGAACTCAGATGAGGTGCTACTGGATTGTATGGGCCCTTAACCCCTTAGCCTGGAGTCCTATGAAGGAGAGAGACAGAGAGCCAGTTATACAAAGGAGAATGATAAGTGAGGATGGAGGATAAATGGGCATGATAATACAGCTGTCACTAAGAAACACTAGAGTTTGCCTGCAAACCACCAGAAGAGAGTATGATAAGGAAGCATTCTTCTGGCCGGAGAGATAGCATAGCGGCATTTGCCTTGCAAACAGCCAATCCTGGACCAAAGGTGGTTGGTTCGAATCCCGGTGTCCCATATGGTCCCTCGTGCCTGCCAGGAGCTATTTCTGAGCAGACAGCCAGGAGTAACCCCTGAGCACCGCCGGGTGTGGCCCAAAAAACCAAAAAAAAAAAAAAAAAAAAAAAAAAAAAGGAAGCATTCTTCCCTTCAGGCTGTGGAGGGAGCAGAAAAAATGAACATTGGATTTCAGATTTATGATCTTCAGAATGAAGGAAAACAATTATTATTATTATTATATTTTTTGCTTTATTTTTCTTTTTGGTCCATGCTTCGTAGTGCTCAGGCTTTATTGTTGTGTGTTCAGGAATCATTTCTGGTAGGGTAAGGCAACTTGCTGGCTTACTAGTTAGATGGGCTTCATACAAGGCAAGTGACCTACTGCTGTATTCTCTCTTTGGCCCCTATTTTTTTAAACAACCCTGTTTGTCACATTGGTTATTACTGCTCTTGGAAATTAATCCACCTACAGATTAGAAATCTTCACATAGATACCTAGCAATTCATGTTCAACAATTCATTCAGATCATTCTGATTCAAGCTCTATTTGAGAATCAACCATTTCTATTCTAGATTCAAACCAAGGCTCTCACTCTGATATGCATATGAATTGGGAATTTTGCTAAAGTACAGGTTCTGGTTCAGTAGATGCTATATTTCTAATAAGCTCCCATGTGACCTCATTCTGGCAGTCCAAGGAAGAGATGTAGAACTTTTTATGAGGAAATACTCTGTATATGTGCTGCCCAATAAGAAAACCACTAGCTATAACTAGCTACTGACTAGTCAAAAACTAAATCTAAAATTTTAATTAACTCCAATGTGTTCAGCTACATTTATTAGACAACACAGGTCATCATATCATTCGTAGTCTCAAGGCCATGTTTTGCCAGGATTGTAAGACTTTATGTTTTAGTTTATCTGAATTGTCTATAAGTATAAAAGTCAGACATGATGGTGTTCCTTGTGCAAAGCTTTGTGCTCCATAATATATTAGAAGCCACTGGAGAACATAAAATAAATAGATTTCAGGGTCTTTGCCCTTAAGGAACTTCCTGTTTAAAATCACTCACATTGTGTTTCTTCTAGCTTCTGCCAAGTCTAAAAGTGTTAGCTTGATGTTAAAGAGGGAGGGGGAATTAAGCAATAATTAGAAGAGATGATGCTTGGCAGGGGCTTTTTTATCTCAAGGCTACCAGATTTTGTTCATGGAATTTGAGAACATGAGTGATTTGCATATGTTGCATAAATTTGCATCTTGTATTCAAGAGACCTGACTCCAAGTCTATGAAGTAAAATTTAATTAATTAGTGAGACCTACTATGGTTGTATTAAGAACAGAATTCTGGAAAGAACACACATGAAATAACCGGTTCTTGATAGTCATTCAAGATTCCACAGGTCAAGAAAAATGAAAAGAGAGTAGAAGAGGTTGACAGATAAAGAGAAGCTACTAAAAGATTTGCTATCATCCCTGAATCACATTTCTGAGCTTCCCAAGCTTGAGTATTGGGTAGTTTATTTGCCACAAATTGCACTCGATCGAATGAAGTCCTACAAAGGAATAAAATTTTGCCTTTTGTGACAGCTAGTTTCTACCTCCTTGTCTTTAGCATACTCCATCCTTGTTGCCTTGCTTCTTTGTCTACAACTGATTTCTGCATGGGTGTTAACAGTTTTAAAGAAAAAGAAAAGTGTGCTAAGCCCTGGAGAAATTAAATTACAGAAGATCCTTATCTTGGATGAAGGATTTCAGCATTGCAGCAAGATGAATATAGGAGCTTTAATTACCCACACTGTGTGCCAAGAGAAAAGAAGGTCAGAACTAGATAAAACAGAAGTCCAGAGGAGAAAGAAACTCTGCTCCTGTGGTGGGGTAGGAGGAAAGTTCTCACACAGGAGGAACTTAAAGAAAGAAATAGCTATAGGTGGAGCAATAAATTCTAGGCAGAAAGTACATACAAGATGTGTGAAACAGCGTGTTTAGAAAAGGGTACCACTAAATGTGAAGGAGAGGAGGAAAGTCAGGGAGAACAAAATCCAGACCAGTTTATAAAAACTTGGGGCCGGGCGGTGGCGCTAAAGGTAAGGTGCCTGCCTTGCCTGCGCTAGCCTTGAACGGACCGCGGTTCGATCCCCCGGTGTCCCATATGGTCCCCCAAACCAGGAGCGACTTCTGAGCTCATAGCCAGGAGTAACCCCTGAGTGTTACCGGGTGTGGCCCAAAAACCAAAAAAAAAAAAAAAAAAAAAAAAAAAAAAAAAAAAAAAAAAAAAAAAAAAAAAAACTTTATGAAATTACTCTAAAAAGAAAATGGGGGCCCGGAGAGATAGCACAGCGGCGTTTGCCTTGCAAGGAGCCGATCCAGGACCAAAGGTGGTTGGTTCGAATCCCGGTGTCCCATATGGTCCTCTGTGCCTGCCAGGAGCTATTTCCGAGCAGACAGCCAGGAGTAACCCCTGAGCATCGCCAGGTGTGGCCCAAAAACCAAAAAAAAAAAAAAAAAAAAAAAAAAAAGAAAAGAAAATGGAATGCAACAAAAATAGGGCACTCTAGTCTACCTCTCCTAAAACTGAAAACATTAAGAAGTCTAAAAAGAGATTTAAAACAAAATCACTCCCTTCTAACATCTCCTGACCTATGTTTGTGTAGTTCTGCCATTAACCTTTCCTCCATGTGTCTCTTTCTAGGAGAACCTGAGTTTTTAATGGGACAAGTACACTAGCAACAAACATGTATCACAATATAAAGTCTATTTGTTGCCTGAAACCCAGTATAACCCCCTGCCTCCTGGATAGCCTGGAGAGTTCAATTAGAGCTGAAGGATCATCTGGAAACAATCATGCTGAACTATTCCCCTCAAATTATTCCATCACCATAATATTGGTCTTTACTCCCTCTTTCTTCTAGAACCTCTGAATCAAATGTGGCAAAATCTCTTGTGGTCCTGAAAGCCACATATCTCCAGAGCTAGCAAGATGGCACAGAAGTAGAGATCAAGAGTCATATCTCACCTTCTTCCCCTTTCATGCCTATGTATGTGGGGGAACAACTTGTTACTATATTTGATTGATTTACTAAATATTTCAAAAGCCCATCAAAGATATAATATAAAATAACAATATACATGTCATTGAGTCTCAGCTTAAAAAATGAGAGATACGAAAAAAAAAAAAAGAAAAAAAATGAGAGATAGTACTAGGTAAAGTGTTTGTCTTGCATGACCCCAGTTCAAATCCCTGGCACTGTCAAGAATCAGGCTGAGTACAACACCAGATTACTATGTGAGCAATTTTGATGTGACCCCTACCAAAACACTCCCTACCAGAATTCAGTTGGACCTTTTGTGTTTCCCTTCCTATGTATTTTTCTTAATCTCAAGAAGGAATCACTATCCTGATGTGTTCATACTACCAACTAATTGTATATAGCTACTATAATATATTGTATTTAAATAGATATATTTTAACATTTGTAAACATTTTATCCAATGGTATCCTGGTAAATGTTTAACAACTACTCTTTAGAAAGAAAAAAAATCTGAATTTAAAGATCTGCCAATTTTCATGGTGTAAATACTCCCACTATGGCCAATTTCAAGCTAACACATGATGTTAGTAAAAGGAGTTGGGAACAGATGAGCCCAATAACTGTGCGCCAACTCCAACGCCCACTAATTTGCTAATTTTTATACTGCTCTATATGTCCTTCAGCAACAATGTTGTTCAACATTACTATATTTGATATTTATTCATCTTGTCACATGCACTTTAGAATAGTCCTAGTTTTTTATTTCTACTGTGATAACATTGATTTATCACTAGTTCAAATTTATTTTTCATTTGATATATATTTAGTTTACTACCAATTCAAAGAATCTTAAAGCTACTATTCTAAAAATTATTTTTAATAAACAAATTTTATTGAATCACTGTGAAATACAGTTACAAAGTTGTTCATGTTTGAGTTTCAGTTATACAATGTACAACACCTTTCACTAGTGTACAGTTCCTGCCACCAATGTCCCAAGTTTCCCTCCCCACCCCTCCTCATCCTCTCCCCCTTCCTGCCTCTGTATTTGACATTTTTCTTCTCTCTCTCTATCTGTCTCTCCCCTTATTTTCCTTTTAAACACCATGGTTTGCAAGGTAGTTACTGAAGGGGTATCCTAGAAAAGTACATAGCTGTTAGAAAAATAAAAATATTTTTTAATATACCATGGTACACTGATATCAAAGACTACAAATCTCAGATTAGACTGAGTGTGAATATACATGTTTCAACATGACTACATTTTGTCAATTTATCTCCTAAGTTACTTTGCTTATTTACCTTCCCACTATGAGTATATGCATTCCATTATCTTTGTTTTCTTCTTCTCTTAGTTTTAGACTAAAATGTGTCCACATAAAATTAGTAATTGGAAAAAAATAAAATAAATAAAATTAGTAATTGGAGTCCTGGCACCCAGTATGTGTACCTGAAAATAAAGACTTTAAGAAGCTAATGAGGGTTAAGTGTGGGACCCTATTTTAAGAGAAGTAAAAAAAAAATGATTGTAATAATACACAGAGACAATAGAGATGAGGGCTGGAAGGACCAGCCCACAATATAAAGCTTACCACAAAGAGTGGTGAGATCAGTTGGAGAAATGACTATACTGACAACTACCTTGACAATGGTAGTAAATGAGAGAAATAGAATGCCTGTATTGAATACAGGCAAGAAGTTAGGAAGAAGGAAGATGGAGGACATTGGTGGTGGGAATGTTGCACTGGTGAAGCCAGGTGTTCTTTTTCTTTTTTTCTTTTTTATATAATTGAAACCCAACAAACATGTTTGTAATCATGGTTCTTAAATAAAGATATATGGGGCCAGCGAGGTGGCGCTAGAGGTAAGGTGTCTGCCTTGCAAGCGCTAGCCAAGGATCAGGACCACGGTTCGATCCCCCGGAGTCCCATAGGGTCCCCCCAAGCCAGGGGCAATTTCTGAGCACTTAGCCAGAAGTAACCCCTGAGCATCAAACGGGTGTGGCCCGAAAAACCAAAATAAATAAATAAATAAATAAAGATATATATATGAAATAAATATTAATGAACAAATTTTGAAAAAAAAAAAAAAAGAGAAGCAAAGCTTGGAACCCTAAATTGAAGCCAGAGCAAACCATATGAAAGCCTAAGTCTTTGGCTAGGTGATGTTAGAAAGCTTGCTGCCAATAGGACTGGGATGTAAATAAGTGATAGAGCACTTTGCTTTTATGTATGAGTCCTTGGGTTCAATCTAGGGTGAGTGAGAAAAAAAGAAAAGAAAGAAGAAAGGGGGCCGGAGAGATAGCATGGAGGTAAGGTGTTTGCCTTTCATACAGAAGGACAGTGGTTCGAATCCCGGCATCCCATATGGTCCCCTGAGCGCTGCCGGGTGTGACGCAAAAAAACAAAACAAAACAAAACAAAAAAAGCACACACACACACACACACACACACAAAAGTGGGGAGGGCCAGTGGGGACATTGGTTGTGGGAAACGTTCATGGGTGAAAAGTGGTGTAGATCGTAAGACTGAAACTCAATCATGAATAACTTTGTAACCATGGAGTTTAAATAAATGGTTCAAAAAAAAAAGAAGAAAGAAAGAAAGAGAAGGAAGAAAAGAGAAAGAAAGAAAAAAGGAAGAAAGGAAGAAAAGGAAAAAGAAAGAAAGAAAGAAAGAAAGGAAGGAAGGAAGGAAGGAAGGAAGGAAGGAAGGAAGGAAGGAAGGAAGGAAGGAAGGAAGGAAGGAAGGAAGGAAGGAAGGAAGGAAGGAAGGAAGGAAGGAAGGAAGGAAGGAAGGAAGGAAGAAGAAAGAAAAAAGGAAAGAAAGAAAAAGTGGCCTTTTTATAAATCACAAATTTATCAGCACTGTTGTAGCCTCCAGACCCTGATGAAAATAAATTTCTATAGTTTAGTTTAATGACTCCATCTGTGGGATTTTGTTATGACAATAGAAGCAGACTAATACAACGGACTTTTAACTGTTTTGCCTTTAAACTAAGCCTCATTTAACCTTCATTAGCTCCTAAAAGTCTCTGTCTGTACTTACACCATACTTACACTGGGCTAGGTCCTCACCAGCAGGTTTTCCTCTATTTTCAGATACTCTTTATTTCTTCCCATGCAAATCTCAACCCTTACCTTGCTTGAAGAAATTCCTAAACTTGCCTCTTTTTTTTTTTTTTTTTTTTTTTTTTTTTTTTTTTTTTTTTAGTTTTAAGGTCACACCCGGCAGTGCTCAGGGGCTATTCCTGGCTCTATGCTCAGAAATCGCTGTTGGCAGGCACAGGGGACCATATGGGATGCCGACCTTCTGCATGAAAGACAAATGCCTTACCTCCATGCTATCTCTCCGGCTTTAAAACTTGTCTCTCTTAATAGTTGAAAGATATAATGATAATATATCATTTTCTAGAATGATAATATTGATAGCTAATAGTGACCAACTTACTGTCTATTCACTCTCTATTCTACTTGAATCTGATTTCCTCAGATTCTCAGACATAGCATGCTTCTCAAGAGCTCTGTCACAGAGATCAATTTTAGACCCTTGTTTTCACTTCTGGACCATAATTAATGGAGCTTTACTAAAGGATCCTGCCATATTCCATTGAATATACTAAAACATTCCCATTGTTTTATTAAATAAATCAACTCCCACTCTCCAAGAGTTAGGATTCATGGTTGAAATGAAAGAAAATTTAAACCAAATTTCAATAGCCATACAAAGAAAATTTGGTTTCAGGAAAACCTGAAGAAAATTTCTCAGGGATATCTATACCTGGACAATGCTGTTACATTTGTCTTCTTATCCTACTTTACCCTGCATTGAGGTTTCTATTTCCTTCTATAGACCATCTTTGTTTATGCTGGAAGAACTAATACAGGGCCCCAGAAATCTCTAAATCTCACATCACTCTTATTTTTTTAAAGACAACAAAAACGAAAACAAAAACAAAAACAAAAATACCTAGGGCCCTCAACAGCAGTGCTTGGGAGAAGGGAGCTTAGGCAGCACAAAGTCCAGTGCTCAGGGACCATGAGAACTACAGGTGTTGGAGCTGGTAATGGCATCATGTAATGATGGAGATAGAACTCAGGATTTTGCATATGTAGGGCATTGGCTACTTTTGAGCTATTGCTCTAGACATAATAAAAAAGAAAGGGGCCTGGAGAGATAGCACAGTGGCATTTGTCTTGCAAGCAGCCGATCCAGGACCAAAGGTGGTTGGTTCGAATCCCGGTGTCCCATACGGTCCCTCGTGCCTGCCAGGAGCTATTTCTGAGCGGACAGCCAGGAGTAACCCATGAGCAATGCTGGGTGTGGCCCAAATCCCCACTCCTCCAAAAAAGAAAGAAAGAGCTTTTCTCTCCCTCCCTCACCTCATTTATATATTTTAGAGGAGATTTTTTTCCACCAGCCTGGCATGAAATTTTTGTCATTGCCTTAATAAATGTTATGGTGAAAGGATGGATTCTGGTATAGGCAAGCCTGCCTGGGACTGATACCCATTAAAACCAGTGGGTTTTAAAGGATCAAATCCTTGTGAGAAGGGCTAATCCATGAAGCTACCCTCATTTCTCTAGCCCTTATGTCTCCTCTCTTCTTATGAACTGATACTGCATCTGGAGTGCCAGTCACTTAAATGTCACTTTGTGTTTCATGTTAAATTCTATTCTTTTTAAGTTAGGGATCAGGTCTTCACTTTCTCAACATCCTCTGTAATTATCAATAGAGACTTGAACATACATGAGACATCAAATAAACACACATTGACTTTTAGAGCCTATAACAGCTGTTTTAATGGGAGCAAATGTTATAAATTCAATACTATTAACTTCAACTTAGAATTTTGAAGTCATCATGAGAGTCTAGTGATAAGGCCACTGTCAAAAATATGGATTATACTTCAGAATGTAGAAAAATCACCCTTGGATTCTCTGACCTGAGAACTAGCTAGAAGACAGGTGTTCTCCCTGTTTTGTAAATGAAGACTGTGTAGTTAGTGTCTTGTCCAACATAGACAGGCTGGGAGGTAGCAGAAAGAAATTGTCGGATTCTTATTGGACTCACGGTGCAATTTGCTTTCTGTCACAGTCACTTAAAAAAGCCGGGTGTAGTGGGAGGTGGAGTGAGGACACCCTTCTGGCAACATCGTTCTGGGAGGCTGCCCTCAAGATGCTCTGATTACCTCTCTACTCCATGCAGGTCCATAAATATATTAGTTTCCATCAGTGGGAACTACCTACATTTGGGCACTCACTGCCTGAAACATGTGTTTCAAGTCTGGAACTAAAGCATCTTCGTGGCCCCGGATATAACCGAGGAGAGATTCAGCCTACATTTAAATGCCAGATGACAGAAGCAAGTGGCCAAGCAGAGCAGGCAATTTTGCCAAGTTGGAATGGGAGCAAGTGTGACTAAGCCAATGGGACTAGAGGTGGGAAACAATCCGTGTCTGGTTGGAACCAGAAGCACTGTTGGCGATAACACTTCCAGAGCAAGCAAGGTTGACCACAAACCCACATTCCAAGGAGTGCTGTAAAGGAATGAGCAGCACACGCTTCTGATATTTCACAGAATTTCAGTGGTGGGGCCCCTTGCTTAACCTCAGCAAGTACAGATATGCCGGCAGTGTTATTGCCAGGCTCCTCTGCCTGCTGCGAGCCCAGCAGAAGCTTGCAAAGGCAGAACTTAGGGCCTAGACATCTTGTTTCTGTTGCTTTTGCCAGAGACTTGCTCCAGAGGAGGTTTGCATTGTGTTATAATCACACGGTTTGCAAAATGATAGTTAAGAGTCTGTTAGCATTTCCACCCCAAACCTCATATTTTCAGCTGCTCACAGTGACTCAAATATAAGAATTCTCTTTAGGCTGAAATTTGGCACACAGGGTCTCAGGCCCAGCTGGGGAGCAATTTCAACCTTTTTTTGGGACCGGATTTCAATAACATCCATTTGGCTGTTTTTGAATAACAGCAGAAGTACAACAGAAGAGAAGTTAGCATTTTTATAGCAAAATGTTGCCATTATGTGCCTCAAAAACTGGTATTGGGGGCGGTGAAGGGGGGAATCCACCCTAGCAACTCTCAATAAACCTTGGCAGGTGATGAGTCTTCGAGTGGACTAAGCATGAGCGCTCTTTTCTCAAATCCATGTTTAAAAAAAAAACACAACCACCACCCAACCACTAGTCTGTTGCTCAGAATAGAGGAAAGGTTTTGTTTAATAACATATTGTGTTTTGAAAAGCAAAGTTGACTCAGGAACAATGACACATACCAGTGGATACTGAATTTCTACTACACCCACTCCTTGGTGCAATTGGGGCAGTGGAAAATTATAGGATGCAACTGACTTCTCAAATGTAAAGGAAAAAATCACAAAGAGGCAAGAGACAGAAAGAGAAAGAGTACCATCACTATAAAGATTATGAGAAACATTTCTGGGAAAGTTAAGATCAGAAACCCAACATTGATGGGGAGCTGCTAAGGTCTTTCTGGAAGCAAGAAAACATCAGATCTCAAATCATTTCCCCCATCTTTCTGTTTGCTTATGACAATTCATCAAGTTACAAACAATAGATTTAAAAAACACAGAATGATATCAAACATATTTTAAAGGAAATATTTTTGGATAAGTAAAAAAAAAGGCAGGATGTATAATACAACACATACCCATGTATCTACAACTCAAAATATAAAAAAAAATACCAACAAGAACAACATTCATTATCCAATGAAAGCCTTGTCTTATTTATCATCTTAAAAAATTATTTTCTTGTCTTTAATGTGAGTGTTTACACTTTATTTGTATGTGTTGGGGTGTTGGAACACATCCAACAGTGCTCTGTTGCTCAGGGATTACTCTTGGCAAAGCTCAAGGGACTAAATGAGGCACCAGGGTTCAAATTGAAATTATTAAAATTGAAAGTTATTTGCAAGGCAAACACCTTACCCTCTATACTCTAATACTAGAGCCTAAAAGGATAGTCCAGTGGGTAGGACACTTGCCTTGTGTGTGGTCAAACCATGTTTGATCACCAGCATTATATATGGTTCCTTTATCACTGTTAGAAATAATTCCTAGGGGCCGGGCGGTGGCGCTGGAGGTAAGGTGCCTGCCTTGCCTGCGCTAGCCTAGGACGGACGGCGGTTCGATCCCCCGGCGTCCCATATGGTCCCCCAAGCCAGGAGTGACTTCTGAGCGCATAGCCAGGAGTAACCCCTGAGCGTCACCGGGTGTGCCCCCCCCCCCAAAAAAAAAGAAATAATTCCTGGAGCCGGAGAGATAGCATGGAGGTAAGGCTTTTGCCTTGCACGCAGAAGGTCGGTGGTTCAAATCTGGCATCCCATATGGTCCCCCTAGCCTGTCAGGAGTGGTTTCTGAGCGTAGAGCCAGGAGTTTACTCCTGAGTGCTGCTTGGTGTGACCCAAAAACCAAAAAGAAAGAAAGGAAAGAAAGAAAGGAAAAAAAGAAAGAAAGAAAGAAAGGAAGGAAGGAAGGAAGGAAGGAAGGAAGGAAGGAAGGAAGGAAGGAAGGAAGGAAGAAAGAAGAAAGAAAGAAAGAAAGAAAGAAAGAAAGAAAGAAAGAAAGAAAGAAAGGAAAGAAAGAAAGAAAGAAAGAAAATAAGAAAGAAAGAAAGAAAGAAAGAAAGAAAGAAAGAAAGAAAGAAAGAAAGAAAGAAAGAAAGAAAGAAAGAAAGAAAGAAAGAAAGAAAGAAAGAAAGAAAGAAAGAAAGAAAGAAAGAAAGAAAGAAAGAAAGAAAGAAAGAAAGAAAGAAAGAAAAGAAAAGAAGTAATTCCTGTGGGCCCGGAGAGATAGCACAGCGGCATTTGCCTTGCAAGCAGCCGATTCAGGACCAAAGGTGGTTGGTTCGAATCCCGGTGTCCCATATGGTCCCTCGTGCCTGCCAGGAGCTATTTCTGAGCAGACAGCCAGGAGTAACCCCTGAGCACCGCTGGGTGTGGCCCAAAAACCAAAAAAAAAAAAAGAAGTAATTCCTGAGTGTGGAACCAAGGTAACTCCTAGTATTGCTGAGTGTGAACAAACAAACAGCAAAAAAAAACAAAAAACACTTTTGTGCTCTCTCACAGGCCCCTAATATTTCTTTATATATATATATATACATATATATTTTATATTTTCACATCTAGAAGTAGATATTTAGAAGTAATTATCTATAATTCTTCCAACTCCTTTTCTTTATTATTAGTTTATCTGTTTAAAATTTTGCCTTTTCCTCCTGGTGCTCCCCCAAATTCCTAGTTTCATCATTTAATATACTACTTAATTTACCAAGAATGGAAACTTGGGGGCCAGGGACACATGGTATTTATTTGTGGTTTCTTTTGTTTTTGAGACTTTCCTACATTCCAGTGTATGGATGCTGGGACACACATAAAGTTTCTTAAACTAAGACTTCCTTCTTAATCTCTTGAACTGAATTTCTATTAATTGCTATAATTACAAACATTTGTATTATAATAAAGATTTCTGAATAAACATTTTTATCTTACTTCCTATAACAATATGCACCCAGGGAAAAGTAAGAATTCTATATAGGTGGAGATGCTTGAGGAATATACATGATGCAAAAACATGATTGTAAGCCTTTGGAGATTTACACCTAGGCCCAAGTACATGATGCAAGTTGTTAAAAGTCTGCTTTTATGTTGTCCTTTTTAACTCTTTTAATTCAATCCTCTTTCTTCATCCACACAAATATGGTAACCAACAGAAATTCTCTGTTTTACAATATTGTACTTTAAAATCTTTTCCTAATTTTCCTCTGTGAAAAAAACTGGATAAACTCCACAATAGATAGCTCTCCCAATTCTACCTGTGTAGTGTTTAATTTGCAGTTCTCAAGTTTCTTTTTGATTAGCTTCAAATGACTCCATGATTTTACTATCATTTTTCCTTTGAGGCTCCAAATACAGTTCCAAGAGTGATTGTGACCCTATTACTGTCACCAGGCTTTGTGTAAATCATTTCTCACAAGACCACAGGGAACATCTGGTCTTAGTCCATGCCTGTTTGCCATTGGTGCAGCTGCAGACACATCTGTATCTTCTACTGCACCCTTTTATTATTGTCTGATTTCTTTTGCATGTTGTCCAAAGCCTGGGAATTGCATGTGTTTTAATTTTGTTCTGTGCTTTGTCTGAGCATAGGTAGTGTGTGGCTTTGAACATTACTGAAAACTCACAACACATTGAAATCATGAAGAGTCAGAATGAAAGGAAATAATAAAAGAGAGTTAAGTCCAAGAATAGGGATGAGATCCATATGTAACTATTAGCTAAGAATTACTTAGAATATTCTCATACTGAACTAACTACTGAACAACTACCTATTCAATATTTTGAGTTGAAAATTGCTCATATAGGTTATTTCCATCTAAGTACTTCTACTCAGCGGAGTGGATGTTTAAATATTAAGACCTTGTTATTACCTTTTTAGATGCTTAGCAAACATTCTTACTCTGACACATAATCCTCTTCTCTCTTTCTTCTTTTCAAAACAACCCCCCCACACACCCAAAACACAGGTGTGCACAATAATTTGAAATATATCAAGTTGGATCCACATTTGGCCAACATCTTCAAGGTCAATGATGTTACTTCTTGCTTCTGCTGTGTGGGAAACAAAGAGCATGAGTCACCAGGGTGAATAATGCCTCTGTAATACTACCAGATTGTGTTTGTCTCTACTTCAAAGCCATTACTTTGAACAGAGAGTATTTCCCCATCCCGCCCACCCAAACAGCAGTCTGGATGGCTGAGAGGCAACAGTGAGCATAGATTTCCATAGGTTGAGCTCTGCTTGCTCTACTCATCCCTCATTTGCACCCGTGCACCTGTCCTCGCTCCCACCTCCAATACACCTACCAGGACATTTTATGGAAACTCTCTGGCTACATTCTGGTCAACTCTGCCTATTAGAGATTACATCTCACTTCCATTTTTCTCTCATATTTTTTCTTTTCTTTTTTAATTTCACACAGACACACACATACACTTTTTTTTTTTTGCCCTTGTTGGGTTTCTTTCCTCTGTCACTAATTTTCCTTTTAATCTTTTATTTATATTTTCCCCCTCCAACAAAGTTTGTGATTTTAAATTTTTGGAAAGAAGGAAGAAAGGTAGTAAAACAAAGTTTTAGACCTTGGACTCTAGTTCCATTACCACAGCACCCTCGTGATGCCTCTTCAAAGAGTTCTTTATTTTAAAACTTGAGTGTCTTTGGTGGAATGCAGTGCACAGCGGCTAGAATCAAAAGTACAATGGCATAACTACCATTGAGCGCCTCACCACTGTGCCAGCTGCATTTTAAACTTGTTTCTTTCAGTTCTCACAACTGAAATCAGCCTTATTATCTTTTCTGCCCATGAGCAAAGTGAGGTGTGGAGATAATGAATAACTCGCCCAGCCTCACAGCAGAAAAAAGTGGGGGGAAAGATCTATCTATAAGGGTTCTGGGATTCAGGCATTTTATTTTGTTCCTAAAGATGACAGTGGAGGATGAGTACACCTTGATTTCCCAGGTTTCCATGTTCTGATTTTTTGACTCCAGTCTATGGAGAGACTTGGGAGAGTACAGTTTTCTTGCTTCATTTCAGTCTAGAAAGCCATTCATTCTTGCTGATAGTGTTTGAGTGTATCTTTTCTATATGAGTGAATAGACATCTTTTTTTTTTTTTTTGGTCTTTGGACTACACCCAGTGATGCTCAGGGGTAACTCCTGGCAGACTCAGGGATCAAACTCACATCGGCCTCATGCAATGCAAACCCTTTCCACTGTATTATTTCTCCGGTTCCAAATAATACATCTTAGAAAAATCACTTCATTTATATCCTACGTGCACACTGAAAAGTTTCACTATTTATGAAGTAAAGTATTATCCACTATAGGATGCTTTAGGTATTTAAAAAGATTGTTATTAATAATTATACTAGAGAATCCTCACCCACCTCACAGTGTTGGCCTTTTTGCCAGGCACTTAGGGCAAATTCTATCCACCCTCCCAGGGCCAAAGGGGCATGAATAATCCACCTTTAATAAGTCACTCTGCAAAACAAGAGAACAAAAGATGTGGAAAGAGTAGCTAGAACTACCAGATGCAAGTCTTGTCTTTCAAGCAATTGCTGAATTTTTATAATATGTCTGCTGAAGCGAGCACAATTGCTGTATTTCTTATGGGGAAAAGCTGGTCTAAGGAAATGACCCAAACTCCCTACTCATTATGGAAGTGGTCATTAAACTTCACTGTACCTAAGAATCACTATCATTTGTATTGTAAATGAAAAGCCTCATTCTCCATTCCTCAGAGATTAAATAAAGTCTAAAATCAATCCAGGAAAAGGCTTCTTAGCATCATACAATGGGGGTTAATGTAGGTGATTTACAAAATTCCCTGGGAAAGAAAAGAGTGTTCCACCAAACAAAGTTTAGGCATCTTTAATGTTCAATGACAGGTACATAGACTTAATAATAATAACGCACCTGTTGACAACATAAAGATTCATTCGCAGAAACTGTAGACCCAAAGTGCCACTGGAATTAAATAGTTTTAGCCACACTGAACTTATAACTACTTTTAACATAGGTTCCCAGGGATATATAAGGATATACATAAATGCTATTTACTAAGCTTAAGTATATATGCTGTTTCACATGTATTTAGTATCTTCATATTGAATTCGAAAAGAACACCTCTGTGCTTTCTAATAATCACAGAAATACTGAGAATGCTTAAGTGATAAGCACTTACATATATAACCTTGACTCTCAAAACCCTCCTAAAAGATGGGTATGTGTGGTTCTGGAACACACAAAGTTCCAAAGTGTATTTGGAACTTTATGATTAATAATATTGTAAAATACAATACCTAAACAAAAATTGAAAAGACAAAAGTCCTGCTAGTTTTGTTTGACAGATAATGGACCCTAAAAAGTAAGGCAACTTAACTCAGATCTCACAGAGAATAACTGAAAATCAGGTCAATTGCCTCACACTGAAAATATTTAGCAAACTCAGAAGCATCCTGTGACACTGAAAAATACTGTCAGAAGGACACACCATGCATGTAAGTTGGTGTGACCTTTCTCAAGGAATGTTCCTTGTCAGAGAGAAGACCTGAATGGTGCTTTTGAGAAATGCTGATGCAATCTTGGCAAGAAAAAAGCAGGCTAAAACTGATTATAGGTTAACATTTGGGAAACTTCAGGGTAGAGCTAACTGCTTTCCAGGCTGGCCTTTGGATTGATTTTTCTTTTGTTGGCTGTGCTGCTGCTACGCTCTTTATTCATATTTTCAAGGAAACACAAGTAAAGCGACTGTTCTCTAATTGTGCTCCCTTCCTGCAGTCCGCCTGCTCCTTCTGAGTAGCGCAGGCTGGTTCCATACGCAGCGTGTCGTGTGGAAGGACTGGTGGCAGCTGCAAGTTGGTGTGTGACACATTGAGTAGTCATATTTCTCTTCTCTGTGGCCCTCCAAAGCCCTTTCCAACATAACTTTTCCCCATCTGTTCTCATTTGCACTGCATAATAGGGGACAGGTTTTGGAACTTGGGATTCAAAAAAACATTAAGAAAAAATAAAAATGAGATGGAATTTGAGTAGAAAGAAACTCACTGGCTCCCCTCCTCCACCCCACCCTCCATACACTGGGATGATTACCAGAGTATTAAATTGATCAAGTTTGAACTCACATCTAGTTGATTCTCTTTATGTGGTAATAGGAAAATAGGAGAGGATTAACGATTAAAAATCGTTTTAATCTGTCTGCTTAGCAATATGATAGAAAGCATGGCTGGGTCATTAGCAGGTAGATACCCATTGCTCAGTACCGGAAAAGTTCTCCCACATTTGTTTCGCTAATTGCCTCATGCCCCAGCTTCCTTCTCCATAGATTGAAATATGTGACATGAATTTCAGAATGCATAGAGATGGGATTTTCCAAACAGCCCTATATTCATCTCAGTGCTTGCCATGCATGATTTTGTAAGTGACAAATGTTTTTAAAAATATTTTTTTATTTAGTGTTTGGGCCACACCCTGTTGTGCTCAGGGTTTACTTCTGGTTTTCTACTTAGGGATCACTCCTGGCAGTGTTCAGGGAATTATATAGGGGCAGGGAGTTGAGCCCAGATTGACTGCATAAAAGGCAAATGCACTACCCATTGTACTATCTCTGTGTTCCCAGAAATGTAAAAATACGTTTTTACACAAAAATATAATATGTGTGTGGGGAACCCCAAAGATAGACAATATAGCTATGACTTCACAAAAAAATTTATTTAGGATGATAAGTATCTAAGTTTAAAAGTGGACATTATTTGAAGAATACTATCCAGTAAATTATAGTAAAGAACAAAATTGGCAAGACAAAAACATTACAAGAATGGCTTTTTAGAAAGTTCTGGAACGAAACTGAGATTCCTATAAATTTTTGTGAAAAAACTTTATTGTTTGAGTCTTAGGCTCTCAATGATGAATGAACTCTAATACATGAGATCTCATACATTGTCATTATGGGTCTAAGAAGGCCTTGTAATCATAGCCCTTTTTGAGAATCAGATGAAAGCTATGCATTCCCCAGAAGAAAATATACTTTCCCATACATAAACATTTTCACATGCTTTCTGGATTTGGGGGCTGTTTAAGAGTTCATCTGTAGATCCTTACAGGTTCTGAATAAGTAAGTTCAAGTTTGTATCCTATATGGCAACCAAATTCTTTGCTTTTCCTCTTTTTTGGGGGAGGGTCACACCCAGCAGTGCTCAGGGGTTACTCCTGGCTCTATGCTCAGAACTCACTCCTGTCAGGCCCAGAGGACCATATAGTATGCCGGGATTCAAACCACCATCCTTCTGCATGCAAGGCAAAAGCCCTACCTCCATGCTATCTCTCTAGCCCCTCTTTTTTTGTTTGTTTGATTTTTTCAGATATAGCTGATGGTGCTCGAGACTTACTCCTGACTCTGTGCTCAGGGATCATTGCTGGCAGAGCTTGGGTTAGATGCATACAAGGCAAGCACCATACCCACTGTACTGTCCCTCTGGCCTGGCCTTTTTCTACTTTTTAAAAATAAGGACTACATTCAGTAGTGATTAGAGGGGTGGGGGCACGACTTTAGACCTAGGTATCAACCTCAAATGCTCACACATAACTTCCTGATCCTTTCTACCTTTCTTTTTTAATTTTTCCTTCCTTTCTCCCTTTTTTCCTACCTCCCTCCCTCTTTCTTTCTTTCTTTCTTTCTTTCTTTCTTTCTTTCTTTCTTTCTTTCTTTCTTTCTTTCTTTCTTTCTTTCTTTCTTTCTTTCTTTTTTTCTTTCTTTCTCCTTTCTTTCCTTCTTTCTTTCTTTCTTTCTTTCTTTCTTTCTTTCTTTCTTTTCTTTCTTTCTTCTTTCTCTTTCTTTCTTTCTCTCTCTTTCTTTCTTTCTTGCTTTCTTTTTCTTGCTTTCTTTCTTTCTTTCTTTCTCTCTCTCTTTCTTTCTTTCTTTCCTTTATTTTCTCATTTTCTTTCTTTTTTCTTTTCTTTTCTTGGTGGTACTCACAGGAGTTATTATTCTCTTTGTGTTCAGGGACTGCTCCCAGAAGTGCTAGAGAGAGATGGGAACATATATTGACAGAGACTGAACCAGGGCCTCTGACAATCAAAATATGTGGTTAGTTTATTGAGCTGTCTCTTTGGTTTCTCTGTTTTCTTGAGTTCATAGATCAGGAACAAAATATGTCCTTAGGTCACATCCTCCTTGTACTATAAGGAGTACTATTTTCTTTCACTGCCTACCATGGGAAAATTACCCAGATTGCTGCTGGTAATTATGTTGTTATAACAGAAAAACAACCAATCTCTTCCCTAAACCATCTTAAAAAAATTAGAAACACACAGAAATATGTGTTGTTGAGAACCAGTTTGCCCAGCTCACCTCATTGTTCACTAAGATCTATTCTTTTCCACTCCAGCAAAGATGCACCTGTGAGAACAGATGCTCCTCGTGTGACCCTCACTGACTGGTTCCAAGCGAGGCTCTTGCCATAAGCTAGACCTCTTGAATTTTCCCACATCGAATGTGGAAAGGGAGGTGTCTAGAGTGACTCTACGAGTCTCCTTCTTTGTTAATTTTGCTGAAAGGCTACCATCTTTAGAGATGCTTTGGATTTTTTTTTTATTCCCTCAGCAGAGACCTTTGAAAAATTCTCTCTTAGCAATCACTTCCAGAAAGCCCATTTCATTTTCTACTCTTGCTCCTAAATACCCTGTTACTGGTGGTACTGCTAAGAGGTTGATAATAAGCACTAACTCTTGTGGATCACTCCCAATCCTGTACCACCTCCATTCCTCACTTTCGCTGCTTCATAGGCAACCTTAGCTCCCACACATGGGAGGTAGCATTGTCATCTCTACTCTACAATGGAAGAAACGGAGGTTGTAGAATCTAAAATGTTAGAGATCCAGGAATGCCTTACTGCATACAATTTGAACTTTTTCTATTCAACATCAAGATATGTCTTATCTTATTTTCTATCTTTTCATGGTTTCCTATCAACCCCCTCATCATCTTCAAACATTTGTGTCTAATGATATCAACCATTCACATCCTTCTTTTTATTTAAAGGGTAAATAGCATAGGATACAATTTCCAGAACATTAGTGTTTTGTTTTTGTTATTATTTTACCACTGTATTGGGGAGCTTTTTTTTTTCTTTTATTTGTATTGTGAATGAAGTTCATTACACAGAATTATTTATGATACATAGTGACAATGAATGAAGGGCTTTCCCACCACCAATGTTGTCCTCCCTCCACTCCTGTTCTCAGCATGTCTCCCACATATTCCTCCTTTACCCCCAGAATCCTAGTGCAACTGATCTCCACCTTACAGTTTGTTACAGGTTGGGTATCTATTCTGTTTGGTGTTCCAGTCTGGTCATTTTTTATTTATACTACATGTTCATATGACTGGTCCTGGTATCATTCTTTCCCCCCCTCAATTTATGAGGCTGAATTATTCAAGTAATGCTATTCTTTTGGAGATATAAAGGTTAAGGAAAAGAGAAGAAAAAATTTGGTATCAACTACTAAAAAAGAAAAATAAAATCACCGAATAATATCCACAAAAGTGAAAAAGAAAGAAAAAAGTGGAAGAAAAAAGAGAAGGAAAATGATATCAAAAAAACAAAAAAAAAATAAAATAAAGCAAAACCAGAAAAAGTGCTGCAGTGGCAGGGTTTAGTGTTACCCCACCTTTTTTTTTTTTTTGTATAGGCACAGTAAGTATTGGGGAAGGAAGGAAATTCCCATGGCCTAAGAGATTCAGGGTTTCTCCACTCTTGAAGCATATTGTCATGGGAACAACCAAAGGAGCTTGGCTTTTATCAATACATTAAAAACTTCTTTTCTCTTCAAAACTGAATGGAATTGGAGGGTATCATACTAAGTAAAATGAGTCAGAACGGGCCCGGAGAGATAGCACAGCGGCATTTGCCTTGCAAGCAGCTGATCCAGGACCAAAGGTGGTTGGTTCGAATCCCGGTGTCCCATATGGTCCCCCGTGCCTGCCAGGAGCTATTTCTGAGCAGACAGCCAGGAGTAACCCCTGAGCACTGCCGGGTGTGGCCCAAAAACAAAAAAAAAAAACACCAAAAAACAAAAACCAAAATGAGTCAGAACAAGAAAGATAATTGTCATATGATCTTGCTCATAGGTGAAATATGAAGAATAGACCAAGTAAATAGACAGTCTTCAATGGAAACAAATCCTGATATTATTAACAGAATAGTGAATTAAGGCTGCAGTTGGTGGGGTGGGAGTGCAATACAGTGGTGGAGAGTTACTGACACTGTGTTGGGGTGGTGAAGTAGCATTCCAAGTATACAATGGTAATATGAAAGTTGTAAACAATGTTACCTCAATAAAAATAAATGGAAAGATATAATTTTAAGGAAGACATTTAAAGCAAAAAGTTCTATTGTGAGAATATATCATAATGTCTAGATTTAATGTATTCTTTTTCTGGGTGGGTGTTAGAGCCACACCTGGAGGGCTCAGAGGTTAAACCTGGCTCTGCACTCAGAAATCACTCCTGGCAGGCTCAGGGGACCATATGGGATGCTGGAAATCGAACCCAGGACCATCCTGGATTGGCTGCGTGCAAGGGAAACTGCCCACCACTGTGCTATCTCTCCGACCTCTAGACTTAATATACTCTTGATAAACATCAAGGCAACCTTTAATTTTTATACATTCTACACAATGAAAACCTGTGAATATCTCTTTTTTAAACTGGAAGAGAATAAGAGCAAGGACTATTCCTAGACTAGAATGAGGTGAAGGAAATGTACATTTATTTTTAATTTTGCAATACAATATCAAATTGCCCTCTATAGAATTTGTCCCAGCTTCTACTTTGACCTTAATGTATGATAGTAAAAAAGTGTTCTTAATAATTTCAAATTCTTTTCTACTCCTACATTTAAAAATTATATTTCTCCTCACTTACTTTCTCTCTTTCTTCTTTATTTTTTTAGAGGGGGGACCACATGCATTGGAGCTTGGGGTCTACCATATTTTCCGGCATAAAAGATCACCCCCTAATTTTACAGTTAAAACATGGATTTAGGTCTATGTATAAGTATATGTATGTATAAGGCCTTCTGTATAAGACAGAACGTCCCTGTGGTACAACTGTATGTACCACAGTGAGCCAATCACAACAAGCAAATGTTCAAAGGTTATACTGTAATAGACTTCCTCTCTGACTCTGGCCAATCTGAGCAGGCTTTTTACAGTATAGATTAGGGTACAGAACATTGTCTAATTTGCATGCATTAAAAGCCTGCTTTAATTGGCTGAGTGAGAGAGGTGGTCCCAGCATCCTTGCAGTGATTGGTGCAGGGTCGAGTTGGAAAAACCGTTTTGTGGCAATATCCAGAAGATTTTCATTTAGCGGCATATCAAAACGTTTTTCGGGATATACTCAGCGTATAAGAAGACCCCCTGATTTCCGGTTGACTTTTTTTCCTTTCAAAAGTCGTCTTATACGCAGGAAAATACGGTACTTCCAGTTCAGTGCTCTGGGGTTACTCCTAGCATTCGTTAGGGAATCATGCGGTCTAGGTATAAAACTGGGGACTTTTACATGAAAAGCATGTGCTCCAGACCATTGGTCTTATGTTCCTGGCCCTCAAATCTTTTCCTTAAAAGATAAACAAAACGATTTATTGGCAAGAAGAGGTCGCCATGTGTTCAACTTGCTTTGCATGCTGGAGTCCTGTGTTCATTAGACAGTAGCGATCCCAGAACACAGGTCTGACAGTAATCTCTCAACACTGACAGCTATGCCCCCCCCCCCAACAGAAACAAAACCAAGCAAACAAACAAAAGCCCACAAACAAAAAAGCTTACAGCTCCTTTGGTCATGTACCTTTACATATAAAAATATTTTGGTTGTGCCTTTCACCTACTTTGCTTAGAGCTCCCTCTAACTTCCTAAAAGCTCTGAGACCAGCCCCTTTAAAGATCGGAATTCTGTCAGCAATCACTCAGCAGTCATATGCTTGATTTCCAAGTCATTTAGCACTAAGTCTTTGTAAGGGGTTTCCAGTGACATCTTCCTTTCCCTTTCCTCAAGTCTTCCTCTCCTGGGTGTGCTGTCAGACAGCCCATCACCAAGCCTCTAACCTTTTAATAGTTGCACCAATTACATCTTTGCTGCCACACCACTCTATTTATTCTTCACATTCTTGGCGAGTTTAATGACTTTGTGGAAATCTAAAACAGTTCCTCCTCCGAAAGTGGTAAAAGTCTCTTGGATGAACGAAAACACGTCTTGAAAACACTCTTAGATTCATCAGCAGTTTTGATTTATTAAGTCCCTTCTCAAAAAGGAATGATATGCATAAAAATTCTAGATGACATAATGAGCAGTGGCCAAAAGTTGATTAATATGACCACAGTTCTTTATGTGTGAAACATACAAAAAGGAGGAACAGAAGCCCCTCCCCATACTTCGTGCCCTCCATCACATCTCTTGCAAATTTACATTTTATTTCCTTTAAGTCATTTTAAGATCTCAATTATCTAGCACTGATGAAATAGAAAATGGTATCTTTTTGTAGTGGTAAGGCTTTGTCTTCACAGAAACTCAAGTTCAGCTTAGAAACTTTAAAACATGGGTTTAAAGTCTTTTTCTGTGTGTCAACTGTTAGCAGATCACACAAAGGGGTCTTTATTAATAAGCATATTCAGTTCATTATAAAGATATGAAAGCCTCAGAATAATTCACCAAATGTTTAAAGAGTAAACAAAAAACAATGTGGTAAACATATCAGGACTTGATGAGCTGTCTAGGTAATTGGTTGTTTCTGTGCACCTGGCTCCAAAGACAATATTTAATGTGTAATCTGTTCATTTTGCTTGGGGAAGTAAGTGTAACTCTACCCCCTGGTTCACATCTGCATTAAAATTAGGGGAGGCAGAGTCTTGTTTCAGTGAGTGGAAATTTATGCACATGAGTTGTCTTTTACATGGAGACAGCAATTATACCCCTAGAAATGCAGTCTGTAGGAGAAAATGACATATTCAAGGCTGGGGAACAAAAGCCTTATGCTAAGGGGACATTAACAAGGTTGGGAACCCCCTCCCAACAATTATCATGATCATTTATAAAATCTGCAATCTATAAAAATTATTTTAAAAACATGTTTCTCAAAACAATGTACTTTTATTCTTTGTACATAAAAAAAGAGATCCACTCCACTGTAACAATATCTTTTAAATCTCTCAAGATATAACTAAGGACTGAAATAAACTCCAGGAAGTGGTAGGTGGCCCCTTATTGAACAGTGTTATAAAGGCTGGGAAGAAAATGTGGCCAAGAATTTTTCTTTTTTTTATGTGAAGAAGCCATATTTGCAAACAATTTCTCATGAGAATTCTAGAACACAGGGAGACTCCTCCCCATCTTTCCCCTCCTTTTTTTGATAGAGCATATGCAAATAAAAGTCTCTGTTAGTTAAAAATGATTTTTAAGAAAATGGTTTGCTGGCCTGGTTAATCGGGCCCTGGGGGTGGGGAGGGAGAGAAAATACTCCCTATGCATCCACAAAGTACAGAGGCAGGGCTGCACCTGGAAGACTCCACATGCCAGTTCTTCTGTGTCTCTTCAGCTAGAATGTTGGAGGCTCTGGGCAGGACAGCTAGCCATAGGCCCCCTGGGCTGACCACTTAGTCCAGGGGACTGAGATCCCCCCCATGCCAGGCGGGTCTTCAGGGCCACGCCTGGTTAATCGGGCCCTGGGGGGTGAGCTGGGAGAGAAATTCCTCCCTATGAAACCACAAACTACAAAGGCAGGGCTGCACCCGGAAGACTCCACATGCCAGTTCTTCTGTGTCTCTTCAGCTGGTATGTTGGGGGCTCTGGGCAGGACAGCTAGCCATAGGCCCCCTGGGCTGACCACTTAGTCCAGGGGACTGAGATCCCCCCCACCCCAGACTGGACCCCATTCAGGATTTCTCTTCTTACTATTATTCATTTTCAAAAGCGTAGGCGCAAATGCGCCTGCGACATATATACTTCTTAACAACACTGAAAAATATTCTTAATTCTTGACTGTTTTAGGGAAAAAAATAGGAATTCCCTAGATTTGGAGGATAATACTCAAATAGGTCTCTAAAATCAGTGTATATGTAGATGTGACTTCCTATACAGTGGTCCTCTCTGACTGCCAAGCCTGACCATAAACAATTCATCTATACAATGTATATAACCCCTCTGATATATTTACCCTCCTCCACACAGAGCCCCTTCTACTCCCTCATATCCCAATCCAGATTCGTTATCTTCCCCTTAATTAATCCTCTTTACCCTCAATTCTTTAATTTGTTAGGCACCAAGACTGACCTCCTTCCCCAACAGATTCTGCCCTTTCACACACCCCCTACAAAGCTCATTATTACTCCTTAACTGTCCCACCCCCAACAATCATTTTCCCTTTTTAACTTCAGTACAACACAGTTCTAATCACAGACCAAAGTCGTGCATTGGATTTAGCAACCCCCAACTATTTCAAAAGACATAAAATAGACAGATATGCCTTTTGAATATTTTTTGTGTATTTTCTTTAACAGCTATAAATCTTTCTAAATATTCTTTTACCGTGATGATTCTATCCACTGTTTATCTTCTCTTCTCTTTGTGAGCTGTTCAATAAGGAATTTTGGTGGAAGAGTCCCTTGGTTTAATGCTTATAATTGAACCATGTCATGGGGATTGTTGGACTTGTTCTTATGGCCCCCATATGCACCAATAACGCCACGTGGCATTGTTCCTTGTTTGCATAGGCACATTAAAATGGGAAAATACTATACATACAAATAAGTTATTATCTATTAGAGATCGGAACACACAAATCTCGTAGTGCAATGGGGCCTTACACTCTGAACATTGATAATATGACCTGGCATAGGCCTCAAAAGAATGGGCATACTCCATTCACCCCTGAACCAGGGAAGGTATCTACGAAACATCCAAGGTTTTTTTATAACAATACCTGGAAGCAATCCTCTACCAGGAAGACACTACCATGGCTCTGACATCGACCTGCTCAAAGGAGACTTCCCTTAACACTAAGAAGACTTGACAACAACAACGACCTGCTTACAGGACAGGGTTCTCTGCATTGCCCTTTAATTGTGAGGTGAAACGAGAGGACACTCTACACCATCCTGACTGCAATATAGGATATGCAGATTCCAGGATCTTTAATACAGAAACATGATACCAACAACAGAGACTGTGTGAAAAATAGAAGTGTATTGGCATTACAGACAATGACCTGGATTGTACAAACTAGTTTTCCTGGAGCCTAGAGTTGGTCTTATGCCAGGAAACTTCAGGAGTAGGATCTCCTTTAGACCAAAGCTTTTCCATACCATGTCCCTCATATTTTGGTGGGCCTATGCAAACAATAATTGCCACTCTAACACCGTTTTTACTGTGCTCCTTTGACTCTAATCCTTAAGAGAAACAAACCACTTAAACTTTTGAGGTTAATTTAAACTAATATGCATGTGCACGGAAATGTAAAAAAGTACTTTGCCTTCAATGTTTAAGGAGTTACATAAGTGTTATGTCTTTAGATTACTTTGTGTGCTGCTAAGAAATATTACTACAATCTGGGGACTTGAGGGACAAAGCAATTGTACATAGGTTCTGTTTATTTTTCTTAATGTTCTTTGGCTGAAAGTTCAAAGTTAAGATATCAGCAATAGGACTACTGAGAATTCTGTTTGTTTGGGTGATTGTCCTTCCACTGTAACTTTACCTTGTCCTCTTTCTTTGCATCTTTGTTCTCATAATTAAAAATAAAAAATTAATAAAAAAAGAAAAAAAGAATAAAAACAAACAAACAAACAAAAAAAGAAAATGGTTTACTGGCTGAGTGTCAAAAGGACAAAAATCAGGTCATCAAGATGGATTTCAACTGTTGGTTTTTCATTCCATCTTTAGTAGAGGCTTTAAGATATGTATGTGGGAAGATGGTTCCCATCCTCAATCTCCTGTGTCCTCTCCATATTGTACTTCCTGGGAACAAAGAGTTGAACTGCACTTTATACCATGTATCAAGCTAACACCAATAAAAATATATAAGCCTTACTTAACATAGGTTAAAGTAAGTCGACTTCATTTTGAGTTTTCCTAAATTTTTAATGCTTAACCCACTTTTGGTGGGGATGTGCAGTTTTGATTAATTGTGCTTCAAATTCAGAATGAAATCTCTAGTAATCTTTATTGATCTGTTATGATATTTTTTAAAACTTGGAGCTTTTAAATTAATTTTTGTATATTTCAGGAAGCAATATTTCTAGAGAATTTCAAAGGGCTAGCTAGCCATTGGGGGAAATAGAAGTTGCATTCTAAATCCTAAATACCTTTTGAGAATCACTAGGAGTTTTAAATATAAACAAACTTAAGTAAATAGAGTTTAACTTTTTAATACTTTCTAAATCACCAGGAAAACAAAATCATATTTATTAAGAGGAAGGGGGAAAGGAGCTTCTAAAGTGGTTTTCAAGTGAGGTCTAGGGCCTCTCTGGGTGATTCTCAGCCAATCAAGTGAATGCAAGAATCTGAGGTTGCAATACTGTGTATTACTGGTTCTTGAGAATGAGGTGTGAGGGTAAGAGGTCTCCAGAATTGGACCCAGTAGTGGTGGGGTACATCTCTGGATGCAATTTATAATAATCAGGGGACCATGTGTTCCGGGATTGAAATAGGATCCGTTGCATGGCATATATGTTCTTTAGCCTTGTAAGTCACAAATGTTTCAAAATGATGGTATGGTAACATGAAATATAGAAAAGAAAGAGCATGATAGAATAGGATTATGAAACATGAGTTCAACTCGTGTACTTTTTCTTTCTTTTTTTGGGGGGTTTTTGGGTCACACCTGACAGTGCTCAGGGGTTACTCCTGGCTCTACGCTCAGAAATCGCTACTGGCAGGCTCAGGTGACCATATGGGATGCGGGGATTCAAACCACCGTCCTTCTGCATGAAAGGCAAATGCCTTATCTCCATGCTATCTCTCCGGCCCCACTTGTGTACTTTTCAACCAGCTCTTTGAGGAAACTCATTTCAGTTTCTTATGTCTTTATTACTTCCAGTTAAGAAACAGTGATTAAAACAGAAGGTAAGGCACTGGCCTACCACATGTCAACCCTTGATCAACTGCTAGCATGCCTTATGGTCCCCTGACCATGACTATGGGCCATTCTTGAGCACAGAATCAAGCACAGCTCCTGAGCACTTCATTATAGAGATAGGCAATAGGTAAGTCAAGTCTGGACAAATACTGATCATTATTCAATCTGGTGATATTGTGGTTTTGCTTGGGGGGCTCACACCTCGTGGTGTTCAGGGCTTACTGCTGGTTCTGAGCTTAGTTATCAATCCTAGCAAGCTCATAGGGGCACATTGGGTGCTAGAGGATAGATTAAGTGCACAGTGTTCAAGGCAAGTGTCCTACTCACTGTACTATTGCTGACTCTTGTACTTTTTGTTTCATTTAATGTTTGAAAGTTTTCAATAAAAAGAAACCTTAATATTGTCAAAGCACCAAAAAGAAAATGTACAAGAAAAAATGAGAAAGTATCAAATTATCTCTTAATTCTCTTCAAAATAGAAAATTTCACTATTCTACTTTAAAAACTGGTCAGTTGATGACTCTAAGAATATAAAGCCATTTTAATTTTTATCTTTAAAAATCAAATAGTACCTAATTAAATTTTGTTCTGTTGATTAAATTTTGCTGACTGAAAAATTATCAACAAACATACTCTTGATTTGTCAACAGGGAACCTCTGACCTTTGGCATCAATAGACTAAGCTTTTCCAGAGTAAGAGCTTGTCTCAATTCTAGGAGATGCTCCATTCACCCACATTGATAAATTATCATTTGCATTTTCCTCTTCTGCCAGGAAATGATTCTATGGGCATGTTCTACCTAGAAAAAAAAATCATCATTTTTTCCTTTCTGTATGCATGTTTCTTTTTCTTTCAAGTTTTTTTCTATTATGAGGAGATTCAAATGTTTTCACAACTCACATTTTGAAACTTGGATTTTGTCGATGTGATCAGTATAATATCTTTAGTTGTTAAAGAGTGGGATGTTTACTTCCTTCATTCCAAATTGGATCTCTGTGTTTGAAACTGGAGGCTTGGGTAACCTTTTGTACTTGCAGTAGAGCACTAGGAGGAACTGAGTCATAGTTAAACTTCAGGCTGTTCATTGGCTCAATAACATGTGTTTGTCAAGAGAAAAGTGAGTTAGATCTTGGTGCATTATATATACTATTGTACTACTATCTGGCCCTCTGTTCATGTGGCCCTTTATATACAGGAATTAATCTGGTTGAACACAATTTATCTGACACCTTAAGAAAATCAAAGCTCATTAAGATAGCTTTTATATTACTGATAGTAAATACAATGCTACTTCAGGAGCTTTCAGACGAAATCAGCCAACTACCATTACATAAAAATATAAGGAACTTTATAGACCACTTCCCCTCTGTGTAACAGAAATTAAAAGAAAAATAATCTCCCTTCTCCTTCCTCACCCCCCAGAAAAGCAGCGAAAATAAACATGTGGGAAATAATAATTGGAAACCAAGTTAATCTTTAAAATTTGTCTACAGAGTAGACTTTCTACCTGGGTAGTACTTAGCTTAAAAGGAAAAGTACTTTATAATCATCATTAAAAATAATAATAACATTCCAACAAAATGATAAATAAAGTACTAACTGGAAAGACAATTAATTATAAAAAATATAGTTGAGGGGCTGGAGCAGTGGCACAAGCCATAAGGCATTTGCCTTGCCCATGCTAGCCTAGGATGAACCGGATCGAGGTTTGATCCCCTGGTGTCTCATATGGTCCCCCTAGCCAGGAGTGATTTCTGAGCTCATAGCCAAGAGTAACCCCTGAGCATCACGGGGTGTCACCCAAAACCCAAATATATATATAGTTGATATATTATTTATAAACAAGGTACAACCTTATTAACAAGCTCATAAATACAAATTAAAACATATAATTAAAACTATTTTCCAAATTTACAAGGACAATAGTAAGGTGTGGTAACAAAGTAAAGAAAGTGGTGAGATGACTAAATCATTGGAAATAATTAAAAATTTTAACAATCAGAAACATAGTATGAAATCCTACTTTTTGAATTTTATAGAAATATAGAAATAATGAGTTTCCCTCAACAATTATAAAAATCATGTTTTTAACACTCCAAAAATTGTACTCGAAGAATAGCTAATGACCTGGGAAAAATGTGCTATTTTTTGAGGAAAGGAATGGAATTTGAAGCCACATATAGAAGTGCTCAGGGATCATTCCTGGCAGTGCTTGGGGGACCATATGTGGTACCAGGAATTTAAATTGAGGTCAGATGCATGCAAGGCAAGCCCCTGTACTATCTTTAGTCAGTGAAGAAATTATCTTAAGTTAACATAGTAGAGTAAGAAAACTGCACATTTATACATGAAGAAGAGCAATAAAAAAAATCCTCCAAATTATTATGCATTTATATCAGATAGTAAATTTAAGTAGTTTTTTTTTACTCCAAAATGTCTTTATTTCCTCTATATTTCTCTTGATGTAACTATCACATTTAAAACTTTCATTTTTAGGGTCCAGAGAGATGGCACAGCGGTGTTTGCCTTGCAAGCAGCCAATCCAGGACTAAAGGTGGTTGGTTTGAATCCCGGTGTCCCATATGGTCCCCCGTGCCTGCCAGGAGCTATTTCTGAGCAGACAGCCAGGAGTAACCCCTGAGCACCGCCGGGTGTGACCCAAAAACCAAAAAAAAAAAAAACAAAACCCAAAACTTTTATTTTTAGTAGATTAATTTTTATTCTAAAAATAACTATGAGCTGGAGAGATTGTTTAAAGAGCTAAGATGCATGTTTTATATGTAAAGTCCTGGGCTTAGTCTTGGCATTATATAGTATCCTAGAACAGCACTGTGAGTAGTCCTGAGTACTGCCCAGTATGGTTCTACAACATAGAAAAAAAATCAAGTGACTACAAAATGTTTAGAATATATACATATAAAAAGGATAAATATGGCAAGAGACTGCTAATGTGTCTGGAAAAAAAATTTTTTTTTTTGGTTTTGTTTGTTGACCATACCTGGCTTTGGCTCAGGGTTTACTCCTGGCTCTGTGCTCAAAGATCATCATTTCTGGTGCTGGGGTTCAAACTCTGTAGTCGCATGAAAGGCAAGTATCTCATCAACTGTTCTATCTCTCTAGCCTCTGTTAAAATGTTTTAGGATTATAGGGCTGGAGAGATAACATGGAGGTAAGGCGTTTGCCTTTCATGCAGAAGGTCGTTGGTTCGAATCCCGGCATCCCATATGATCACCCGAGCCTGCCAGGAGCGATTTCTGACTCCTGGAGCCAGGAGTAACCCCTGAGCACTGCCGGGTGTGACCCAAAATCCAAAAAAAAAATTTTTTTTTAGGATTATAATAGTTATTCTAAACAACTCTAGCTATACTAACACCAATGGAATGCACACTCTGAATAGGGAAGATGGCTCAGTTTGTTGGAGTACATGTTCTGTTTGCAGAAAATTTGGGAGTAATTTTTGATACTACATGGTCCTCCAGCAACAGCAGGGACATTCTTTGAGCAATGAGCTGGAAGTAGCACCCAAGCAATTCCAGGTGTGGCCCAAAAATTTAATAAAAAGATGGTTGAAGATCTGAAGAGATAGTATGGTGAGTAGTATGGTCTTGCCTTGCACATGGCTGACCTAGGTTGGATACCCAGGACTCCATATGGTTCCTCCAGCCTGATAAGAATGATCCCTGAGCACAGAGCCAAAGGAAAGCCACGTGTGGCTTCTCTAATCCCCTCCAAAAGAGTGAATTGTATGGTATAAAAAAATTATATCAATAAGTGGCTATGAAAACTGAAAAAGCATAAAGATTACCTGAATTCTACCATCCCATGATTACCAGTCAATTTCTTAGAGTTCAAACTCATTTCAGTGCATCATAACTATTTGATCCAAAAAAATTATCAGCATTTACCATGAATAATATTTTTTAAGAAGTTTTTTATTACAGCATGTACAATTTTACAACCAGAAAAAAGTTCCAGTTTTAATCTTACCTCAACAAATCGAGAATTAAGGAATTACGCGTTTTTTCAGAGAAATACTTTTTCATTTTGAAAAGGCAGGCCTTGGACTAGATATCTTCTGGGGGTGTGGGTGCAGAGGTTTACATCTGTGATGTCCTGTGGCTATTCTTGGTTTTGTGCTCAGGGGTCTCTTCTGATGGTGTTTTGTGGACTACCCATGATCAGGGTTTGCTGCAAGCAACACAAGTGCCTCAACCTGTATACTATCTCTTCAGAGTCTCTAGATGAGATTTTGATCCCATCATTTGCGATTTTCTGATTTGCTGAGTTGGTAGTACAATATAGTAAACCTTGGGTGCAGGGTTGTAGTAATGACACAGCTTTCTTTTTTTTTATCTACAAGAACTGGTAATCTTCAAGATACTATTGACAAAAATGACAAAGAAGAAGAATGTGTGACAAACTCCTGTATACACAAAAGCAAAAAGAGAGTGCATGCTTATTTTCATGTTCACCACATTTCTCGAAGAAAATATAGAAACTGTCATTAAGGAGAAGAAACTGGGTTTCTGCGTAATAGGTGGCTCTAGAATTTTCTTTTCAATCTATAGAATAGGCTCTGTCCTTGTCCTTTGTGTATTATTTATTATTATATTTTGGAGTCATACCAGAAGTGTTTAGGGGCTATTCCTTTCACAGAATTTGTGGAACACTCTTGGTAGTGGTAAGGGAACCATGGGTACCAGGGATGAAATCCAATCCTCTCAAATGCAAAGTTTGTACGCTCAAAGTATCATTTTTTTTTAAAGTGGCAAAATAATTATTTGGGGGAAAACATCTTATTACACAGTGTCAAGTATACGTGATGCTAAACAAACTTGTGTGTCCCCCTTGATTAAAACCTTTTAATCACTAGCCTTGATTCATTTTCATGAGACCTGTGTGGTAAGGACAGGTCGTCTTGAACTTCCTTTCTGGCCATTTTCCCACCCGCTGCTTTCTCTGCGGTCACCCTGGTCTTTAGTCAGTTCCTCGAGATTTTAAGTTTTAAGCTGACAGAAATGTCAACGCTGCATTAGCAACTCTAGGACATAAGCTTCTTAGGAATTTGCAGAGATACTTGAAATGCAACTCACCTCGTCTCCCTTTACACCTAAGAAGCCAGGCTCTACAATCTGAAGTTACCTGTCTAAGGTCACAGAGTAGTTCTCTGTTCAATGTAATTAACCTTAGCAGCTGATCTCTAGAGTTTCATTAAACAAAAGCAGGTTAATAAAAAGGAAGTCTTTGGATTCTAGATATTGATAGAGTGGGCTACACAAGGACTTGGAAAATTAATTTGACTTCTTATCCATGAAAATGTCTTCATGAGGCTGATGCTCTGGGGGATCAATCAGGCAAAAGAGTTCCCTAAAAAATGAAAAGCCACCATGTTGCTGTACTCTACTAAGAAGCACACAATTAGATTGGAAATATATTTGTTTAATTGAAAAGAAATTAATTTGATCCTCCTGAGGGCAGTCATCTATGGGACTAGCTTTTAAAAATTCACATTTTGACAATGTAGCTAAATTATTCTAGTTAAGTAAATTAGAAACCTGAGGAGCAACAGAATATGAGCAAGACCATGAATGAGCTTGATGGGCATCTGGCCTTAATACTGTAAGGGGTCCCAGAGAGGCTGAGCTGTGGGCAGGAAATGTAGACAGAGTTGAATTCTCCAGGAAATGAACCTAACCCCAGAACACTAAAAACCCAAATTTGAATTCTGTCCTCTATACTCTACCGACCACTTCAAAAATATAAATCTTTGCTAATATCTCGCCAGTTTGGTTTGGTTTTATGTCCATCAAACCCTCTTAAAATGTTTCTCTCTTTGTTTATTCCTGTTTATGAAAGTAATATGAGAAAAATGGTTGAAAAATTGGAATACATAGACATATATAAAAAAGAAAAAAAAAGCCAACCACAATACAGAACCCACAAATAGCTACTAAACATCCTAGAATATTTCCCCCAGTGTTTCCTTTCTTTTTTCCTTCCCCTTCCCTTTCACTTTCCGTTCCCCTTCCTTCTCTGGTTTTCGGGCCACACCTGCCAGTGCTTATGACTTACTCATGGCTTAGTACTCAGGGATCACTTGTGTTAATGTTCCGGGACCATATACAGTCCTGGGAATGGAACCTGGTCAGCTGCATGCATGGCAACAATTTTCCCCACTGTACTATTTCTCTAGCCCAAGTCTTTCATCTTTGGCCATGAGAAATTCATGTTTATGTTTTTAATTTATGCATTATTATAGACAATTCCAAATCAGTAGATGATTATGTTTTTATGGGAATACTGATGAAATTATTTTCATAGCACAGTTCCTGAAATGGAATTAAAATGTCAAAGCATGTAGATATCTTTAAGAAGTTTGAAAAATATTGTCTATTATCTTTAGAAAATTGTTTCCCAATTTATACCCTCCCCAGAAAATAAATGTCCCTTATAAAGTTAATTTTACCAACAGTTAATTGTATGAAATACTAATCTCAATTTTGTTTATATTGCCTTTTCTTCAAATTTCCCCTTTGTCACTATAAAAGAAATTTACAAGGGCCAAAGAGATAGTACAGCTGGTTTTGTCTGTGGCACTGAAATATGGTTCCCTAAACATCACCAGAAATAAGTAAGCTCTCAGCACAGCTGGGTATAACTCAAAAATTTAATGGGTCGAAGAGATAGCATGGAGGTAAGGCATTTGCCTTGCATGCATAAGGTCGGTGGTTCGAATTTCGGCATCCCATATGGTTCCCTGAGCCTTCCAGGAGTGATTTCTGAGCATAGAGCCAGGAGTAAACCCTGAGCGCTGCCGGGTGTGACCCAAAAACCAAAAAAAAAAAAAAAAATATTTTACAGAGGTGCCAGTGAGATGGAATGCATGCTTAATGTACAAAAGCCCCAGGTTCGATCCCTGGCACAATATGATAGTGACAAGTGAGCACTATCGGAGCAACACTGACAAATATCGCAAAAACAAAACAAAAATTTCAAATATAATAAAACAAAACCAAATTAAATTTTTAGAATAAATATTGCATAGTTATGTCCAGCTATTTAAAATCTTTTTTAAGAAATTATTATTGTTTTTGGTCCAAACCTGACTGGGTTCACGGCTTAATCTGACCTGTGCACCCAGGGATCACTTCTGATGGGGTTTGAGGGTCCATATATGGTGCTGGGAATTGAACCCAGGCCAGACATGTACAATGCAAGTACCCTACCTGCTGTACTATTTCTCCAGTTTCTTTTATACCTTTAAAAATACTCCCAGTTTCATCGAAACATTTATCTATATTTTGTTTGAGCTGATTGTCAAATATTTAATTTTATCTTTTGAAAATATTTTTAGGAATAATGTAAAAGGAAGCACTTTTAGGATTTTTCCCCAAGTGCCTCAACAGTGTTTAATGAATACTTTCTCATTTCCGCAATGATTTTGTAATGCCTCTTCTATTACCAGATAGAAGATTGGCTCATGGCGGTACTCTGGCTTTCAGGCAATCCTTGTGTCAAGAGAAGCTAGATGGATTTCCCCAAGTGAAAGGAAGTGCAGGCAGTGTGAAGCCTCCCTATGGAGCTCCCTTGTCTCCTGCATATGGTAGATGTTCAATAACTTCTTGTACAAAATGAACAATTAATGAGTCATTGATGCACCTGGGAAAGTTTAACTGGAAGATAAACAAGTGTCTGCCCTAACTGGTTAAATGTTTACCTTTGGGGGAAAAGGAAGCCAAGCCCAACAGTAATTTAGTGACCATTTTAGGTTATGATTTTCTTTTCCACTTCCTACTATTCTGATTCTGACATTTTGACTTTTTCTGTTTTTGTTTTTTGGGTCACATTTGACAGCACTCAGGAGGTTACTCTTGGCTCTACGCTCAGAAATCGTTCCTGGCAGGCTCAGATGACCATATGGGATGCTGGGATTCGAACCACTGTCCTTCAGCATGCAAGGCAAATGTCCTACTCCGGCCCCTACATTTTGATTTTTCGTGTAATATATTTGGACCATATCCATAGTACTTGAAGTTACTCCTGGGTGTGTGCTCCGTGGTTACAGTGCTGGGATAGGGAACCATATGAAGTGCCTAGGATCTAATTGGGCTGACCACACACAAGGCAAGCACCTTATACAGTATACTGTCTCTTCTGTTCCTAATCTTGATTTCTCATGGACCTCAGGATTAGAATTCTAGATCTCATGGATTTTTATTTTATTATTTTGCTTTATTGGGCCACATCCTGGTGATGCTCAGGGGTTGTTCTTGGCTGTGCCCTCAAAAATCGCTCCTGGCTTGGGGGATAATATGGGATGCTGTTGGATCCAACTGTGGTCTGTCCTAGGTCAGTCACATGCAAGACAATACCCTACTGCTGTGCTATCGCTTCAACCTCCTTATAAACTTTTAATTCATTTTTCTCCAAGAGCTGTTATGATGAAGTGGAGCTCATATTTCTCAAGTTTGAGTAATATACTAAAAAACCTAAGATAAAAAACAATCACCATAGATATTCTCTGAGACCTTAAGTTATTATTTTTCTGTGGTGCTAGGAAAAAAACCTAGGACAGGCTCTAACATAAAAGACAAGTAGTCTATCACTGAACTACATCCATAGCTCCCAGTTTGATACTTTCATTAAAATGTCAGTTAAAAAATTTAGTGCTCCTACAGGTATATAGCAAACAATGGTAGTAAAATCGTGGTTTCAAGGTAGGCATCCCTATTATCCCAAATATGCATGTTTCTTTAATAGAATAATTTATTTAAAAAAATACATTGTAACTGAGCAGAAGCAAAGATTTCTTAGAGAACCTGGAGACAAGACAGAGGTTTCCAAATACAGACCTCATTTATGAAAAACAAAAGCAACCCAAACAACTGAGCATCCCTTGAAAATTTACCTTCAAACTAGCAGAAAGTGCCCCCCAGTGGCACCTGGAGCTACTATATCTCCCAGTCATTCACTCCCCAACCCTTCCAGGGGAGAACTACTGCCCACTTTAAACACTGTTCTAAGAACATGTGCTTTGGGGCTGAGGATGTGAGGTTTTTGGTTTTTTTTTTGGTCTGTTTTTTGACCACACACCCAGCGGTGCTCAGGGTTACTCCTGGCTATTTGCTCAGAAATAGCTCCTGGCAGGCACGGGGACCGACCATATGGGATGATGGGATTTGAAACAACCACCTTAGGTCCTGGATCTGCTGCTTGCAAGGCAAACGCCACTGTGCTATCTCTACAGTGAGGATGTGAGTTGATAAAGCACATGCTTTATATGTTTGGGGTCCTGGCCTTGATTCCCACCAACCACATGGAGGACCCTGAGTATCATTTTGTGTTCCCCACTCCCCAAATGGGATCATGACAATCATCATCTCAGAAATAGGAGAAATGCTTTATAGTATCTGCACTGACTCTCAAACCTTGTTTCCTAAATAATATGGATGTCTACCAAGTCTTCAGTGTTCAGCCAGTGAGAACAATTACCAAACTAGAAATCTCATCTCCATATGCTTGTAATCATTATACAACTATACAACCAGAACTAAACATGAACAAAATTATGAAATAAGTTTCAAGTAACTATTTAACAGACAGATGGTATGTTTTATTGAACAAAAATGCCTGCTTATATTGTAAATCTGGTACTATTGCTTGCCGGGAGTAGGGTTTTTAGATTCTCTGTGCCGGTATTAATGGAAAAGACATCATTCTTTTTTCCTCCCCCCAAACACTAGTTTTTAATTTTTCTTCAAGAAAACTTTAGAAATTGAACTGCAGCACAGCAACTCTTCAGATTTTTACCAACACCACCAATTTTCAAATATTTCATCTTGATTCTTTGAAAAAAGTTGCTTCTGGAATTGTAAGCAAACTGGTAAATAAACTGATTTTTGATTTATAGGCTTTAATAGACCAGGTTTTCTTATACTCTTATGAAAATAAAACTGAAACAGAAAGAAATGTCTTGAAGATGAAAATCACATAGTAATTTATAAAAATTACAATTTGCATTCTGTTATCACTCATCATCTGAAGACAGAGAAGTTACGGGTCTTGTTGGTAAGCTTAAGGTCTTTACCATAACAGAAAAAAATTTTTTGGAAAATTGTATAGAATAAATGTACAAATTTTCTAGGAAATTATTGTACAGGGCTCTTAGCTTGCTCAAGATCTAGTTTCCTAATAGCTTTGGAAAGCTGTTGACTTTTAGAAATGAACATGTTGATCAGGGTGTAAAGGAGGAGGATATGCAGAAAACAGAAAAGACGCCAATTCACAATGCATCAGGCAATTAATTAACAAGAATTGTGGCCCTTGAAACATACGCTTGAGGAGATCTGATGATCTGCACAGACAGAAGATGTATTTCCTCCAAGTTACTTTTCCAGTGTGATTTTTTTTTTCCCAGAATGAAATCAATGGGTGAGATGTGGGGTAAGGCAGTGATCCTCAAAAAGTGAGTGATTTTGCTTCTTTGAAAACATTTGGCAATGTTGGGATAAATTTTGCTTGTCACATGTGCAGATAAGATTTGTAATGGCATTTAATGCACAGAGGTCAAGGATGTTGTCAAAAGTTCTACAATACAAAGGATAACAGGAATGTACTTATCCAGTCGAAGATGTCACTTAACACCAAAGTTCACAACACACACATCCATCCCTTTTGACCCGTTCCCCAGTCAGAATCAGTGTGATAAGCCCATCAAAAATACCCAGATGTAGATGTAGACCTCCTAGATGTAGTCTCTTAGTAAATTACATCTAGGGGAATATCCTACAGAAGGGGAAGGTTACAATTTGCATAGGGCCAGCGCACAATAAGACTGCTACTAAAAAAAAGTTAAAAGCATAATAGAATTCATTAATTTATTTACTCACTTATTTAGCAAACCTTTATTGAGCATGGTGCCATTGTGATATGAGTGACAATACATGGTAAACACAATCAAATCTTGTATTTGTCCTCATATTACTTATTAGAGGAGACTATACAGATTACTGACATGAGCCAGTTTATGAAGACTTAGCAACTGTACATTATTGAAGAACATTTACAGAGAAACTTGAAAAAGCTTACACATGTAAAATCTTATTTGATTATTATCTCTATCTATCTATCTATCTATCTATCTATCTATCTATCTATCTATCTATCTATCTGTCTCAGGGTAAGGTATGTTCCCTTCTCATAGAGTTAAAAATGAGCTCAAGGTCACAGTGTCAAATGGCAGGGCTAAAACTTCAGCTAAGGGGTTGGAGAGATATTACAAGTATTTGCCCTACACACAGCTGACTTGGGTTCCATTCCTGGCACTGAATGTGAGGCCCTCCCCCCACCCCCAGTTCTTCAGGAGTGATTTTGGAGCAAAAATCCCTAAGCATTTCTGGGCATTACCCCCCCCCAAAAAAAAAAAAAAAACCCACCGGAACAAACTTCAGCCAAGTAACACATCTGAGGTCCCAATTGTACTGTTCTAGAGAGCAAGGATACATACTCATATTTGATTTGATCTTGAATTTCCTCTCCTGGTCCTTGCCATTCACATATTATGTATATACAGAAAGCCCCAGCCTTCTCCATCTCCTTGTTTATATGACACCTGGGCATTTTCTAGTCATTCCATGTATATAGGCTTTGTGTTTCTAATTAGACTGCAAACTCCTGAACTGCAGGGATCGGATCTTCATTTCTTCTGCAACCTTTTGCAGTACTGCAATCACCCAATAAATGCCCGCTGCTGTGTGAATGAACCTGTAGAAATAAAAATGTTTTATGCTCTTCCCATTTTGATTGGTTTCATGCCTGTATTTCTGCTTTGTGATAGGACTGTACACGCTAAGCTTCTAGAGGGCAGAGAAAATGGCTTAGTGCATTCTTTATACTCAGCAGGCACCAAGCCAAAAAAAAAAAAAAAAAAAGAAAAAAAAAGAAAAACGTGACTCTTGCATGCCTTTTTTCTTATGCTCTGGATAATATTAGCGTACTGGAGCGTTTTTTTTTTTTTTTTGTGTTGATAGCACGGTTGTAACCTCTCGGTGGTGGAGAATGCTTTCTCCTTTCCACTGTAAACTCTCGGGGCGCCTAGGACAGGGATAGAAAAGACTGCAGATCCGCAGCCTTTCCCCCGCACCCCACGGTTTCACCCTTGTACTGCATATTTTTTTATTTTAAGAAGGCCTTTATTTTAAGGGCTGTGGGTTCCCAGACCTGGAGAGGAGAGAAAGAGAGAGAAGCCAAGTGGCAGGGATCTGAAGCAGGTCAGCAACGGTCTGAATGAGAATGCAGAGGCTCCGATGGGAGAGGGCAGCCCGAGTCTGGCAGCCTGGCAGGCAGGACTCAGGCCCGCGTCGCCCGCAGTCCCGGGGCCCGGGCTGGGAGGGAGTCCGGGAGGGAGGGAGGCAGCCCGCACGCCCTCCTGCAAGCCCGCCCGTCCTCCCCAGCCTCGCGCGCGCCTCCCGGAGCTGTCCAGACGGCCCCGCCCGTGCCTACTGCCTACCTGGGCACTCACCCGCGCCGCGCGGCCTCTCCGCTCCTCTCCTCTCTCCTCCCACCCCGGCCCGGCCCGGCCCCGCCGCCTCCCCGCCGCCGCCGAGCCCAGCGGGAGCCAGACGGCAGGCCAGCCCGGCCGGGGAGCCGGATCGCGCCGAGGACGCGCCAGGGTGGGCGGGCGGCTAGCACGGAGAGGCTCGGTGGGGCTCGGCGGGCTCACCCCCGGCCCGGCCCGGCCCGGCTCGGCCCCGCCCCGCCCCGGCCCCGCCGCCTTCCCTCCTCTCTTCTTTCTCCCTCCCGGCTCCCTGGATCCGCGCCGGGAGGAAATGATGTGTTGCTGCCTGGTTAATCACAGCTCCAGACACTCATTGGCCGAGCGCTCCGCAGCCACTTCCTCCTCCCCTTTCTCCTCCTCCTCCTCCTCCCGCTCCGGCTCCAGCTCTTTGCAGCCGCCGCAGCCTCCCCCACTGCGCTGGGGGAACTTTGCGACTCCCGGGGACCGGCTCGTCTCCCTCTCGGCGGCCCCGAGCGAGCCAGCGCTCCCAGCCCCGCCCGCCCGCCCGCCCGCCCGTCTGTCTGTCCGTCCGCCCCGCCCCGTCCTTCCAGCCCGTGCCGCGGCGGCTCGGGAAGTTTATTCGCCTGCTCGCCCGCCTCCTCCTCTTCCTCCTCCTCCTCCTCCTCTTCTTCTTCACCCCGCCTCCCCTCTCCTTCTAGTCCTCCCTCCCCGGCTCTTTCCCCGGGGTGGCTGCCGCCGCCGCTGCTAGTCGGAGCTGCAAAGCCCGCCTTGGCCCCACGCTCCGTCCGCCGCAGCCGCCGTCGCCGCCACCGCTGCGGATCTGGGCCGCCGCTTCGGTGGCCCGGGCGCCCGCCCGCCCGCCTTTGGCCCCGCAGAGTTCCGGGCTCGCTCGCCGGCTGCACCGCCCCGCCCCGCCCCGCGCCCGGCGGGGCCGCCCGCCCGCCCGCCCGCCCGCCAGTCCGTCCTCCCCGCGCCCGGCCGGCTCGCACTCCACCTCCTTCCTTCGGCTCCTGCTCGGCTCAGCCCCCCAGTTGCCGCCGCCGCCGCCGCTGCGGGACCAGAGAGGTGAGGGCAGGTCGTCGGCCGAGCCGGGAGGGGAGGACGCAGGAGGGAGGGAAAAGGAAGGGAGCACAGCCCCCCAGCAGAGTCGGGCACTGGCCCCCGGGATGGCAGGGGAGGGTGGGCGTCTGGTCTGGGTGCCAGCCCCTCGCTTTCATTCCTTTCCACCGACGCTTGGGGAGGGAGAGGCAGCCTTGGAACAAAACTGTCTTGCCTTGGGGCCCTGAACTGCTTGCTGGTGGGGTCTGGGAGAGAACCAGAGGCTCGGAGTGGTGGTGGTGGTGGGGGGGGTGTGCGTATCTGGGGGTGTCTCTGATTGTGTGTGTTTGTGCGTGTGTGTGCATGCAGGCGCGTGCAGTGCTGTGAACTCCTTTGGGGTGCGCGCCTTTGACTTGTAAATCGATCTGAACCTCTGCCGAAGCCCCCAGGCTCACCTTTCTCTCTGAGCCTAGTGGAGTCCAGGGATGAGCCTATCGGATCCCCCCCACCCTCCAAATATCCTTCTTTTCCAAGAGGAATTTTCTGCTGGAGAGAGAGAGAGAGAGACAGCCAATAAACTCTGCTCAACTCCCTCCTCCCTCCGTTCTTCTTAGCTGCAGTTTCAAAAAGCTTCAAAGCCAGGAATGTGGGATTCATCTTCCGATCCCCAGAAGGCAAATGTGGTTACAGATGTTGCGCGAGACTTTGCCAAGTTTAAAGCCCTTCCTTCAACGCTGGAACCCAAAACAGAGAGGCTGGAATCTTGGGGGCGCTGAGGAGAGCTTGTGTCTCCAAACGTTCTCCTATTTCCCTTAGGTTCAAGACCCCGGTCTGGCTCTGTCCATTTTGGGCTAGCTATGGGTCTTCCTCCTCTCTCCTGCCTATGACCCTTTCTTCATCCACCCCGGAGCTTTGAAGGCTGCCTGCATGGAAGAGATGTTGGAAGGGAAGCTTTTAGGGAAGAAAATATTCCACTTGGTAACAGAAGGAAAGCCCTATTTAAAAAAGTTGTCTTTACTTTGGCCTTTAGAGAGAAGTAACCAAGGAGTACAATGGATTTGTTAAATTTATCGGGCTTTCTTCTTTCTTTCCTTCCTTTTTTAGGCTTCTGTATGTGTGTAATAGAAAGTCGATGATGGGGGAAAAAAAAAGAGTAGATCCCACGCATGTCTTGTATATTTCTAAAAAGAGTCCAAAAACGTTGAGACATAACCTGGAGGTTTTAAAGACTCTTGTCCCAGAGTTAGACTGCTTTGACAGCCCAAGAGGAAAACTGTGGCAAAAAATAGACACCTCCTACTTCTACCTCCCCCAAAAGTTCCCCCAGAAAATTCTTCCTGGAAAGGTGGTGTTAAGATGTTTCATAGTTGGGCAGATCCGAGTGGCGGGCCTTAAATGGAAACACTATAGTATGTCCTGGCACTTGTCTCTCTGGAGGTGGGCGGCTGGCTGGCTGGCTGGGGGCCCGGCTTGGGCAGCCCGCAGACACTAGACTCGTGCTGACCTCAGCTGCCAGCCTTGCCATCAGCCTTCCAGTCTGCTTAAGTTGGAGAGACACGGGCCTCACCCATCTCACTGATGTGGGACAGGGTGAAGCAGTTCTCCAAGGCCTAATCAGGACTTGGCTCATTCTGCCTCTGAGAGCAGATCCCTTTGGTGGGGATTCTCTTGTCTTTGTCCCAGTGTTTAAAAAAGGAAAATTAAAATAGATGATTTGACTTGATAGAATTGTATGTTGGACATTAGCGTTTATACTGCCATCTTATGCCAAATGTTCAAGGCACTGAGTGATTTTGAGATATATTATGGATAACTGGAATCAAGGGCTGGGATGTACAGAGATTGGATTTATGTTCTTTTGCTATGGTCTAGGTGAGTTTAACTTGAAATGGGGAATAAATGCTTTCACATCGTATGTGATTTTTATTCTTGATTTTTGCGTCACACTTAATGATGCTATGGGATGCCAGGATGGAACCCAGGTCGGCCTTGTGCCTGACAAGTGTACTATTCATTGTGCTATCTCTACGACATCAAATGTGGTGTAGGGAGTAGCTTTACAACTTATGTGCCTTGGAACAAGAATTTGAACCTGCTTTGGAGTGTTGGAAGAGTATAAAGCATTTGGAGCAAAGGAGAAGTAGCCATATTAAAAGATTTTAGAAGTGAAAACTTATATTTGGCAACATTGAGATTTTGGTTAAGTAGAGATTTACTAGATTTTTTTTTTTTTTTAGGTCACACCTGGCTGCGCTCAGGGGTTACTTCTGGCTCTATGCTCAGAAATCGCTCCTGGCAGGCTTGGGGGACCATATGGGATGCTGGGATTTTAACCATTGTCCTTTGGCATGCAAGGCAAACGCCCTACCTCCACGCTATTTCTCCGGCCCCAAAGATTTATCAGATTTTTTGCACCTTTTCATGAAACATACTAGTGACTGAATTGGCAGACGGGGTTATAGGGAGTTGACCTTTGATTGCAGTGATCTAGTGTGCACTGTATAAAATCACAGGTTTGGTGACATTTTTTTTTTTTTTTGCAAAAAGTGAGGTGCAATCATTATGTGAACTTTTAAAAAATTGTGCCGTGTTACTTAAAAATCGTAGTCCAGTGATGCTATGGTAGTGAAAATATTATGGTAGTCCTCTGATGATCTTGATGGTCTTTTAGGCAAGGTTGGATCAGACAGTTTGTCTAGCCTTTGGGGCTGTGGGGAGAACAGGGCAGAAATGGATGTGAAAAATGATCTTGCTATTCAAGGTCAAGGGGTGAGAATAGAATCAATGCTTCTCTGTCCTACTTTAGGCACAGATGAGGTGTCCACTGTGCCTCCACACTGGGAGCTGTCTGCTGCGCTTTTTCTGCTGTTGGATCTTTGCATCTTTATTATTTTTACATAATGACATCTACCGCACATCTCCTAAGAGATTATGAAAAAAAATAACCTCAATGGAGGAAAAACCTTTTGCTATGGGTTGGATGATTTGTGGTGTGAGCCTGCCATTGTGCTTAGCTCCTTGCATTTACTTCTTTCTTTTATTTTAAAAAAACTGTATGTTTCAATCTATTATATTATAAAAAAGAAGGTGAGACTTGGCAAAAATAAGTGCCAGCCCCCTGATTGTGTAGAGTTTGTCAATGGGAGGGCAGATCTGAACCAGGAAGTTTGGGTGTTTAAGAATTTATATTCTCGTCACTTTTTTGTGGGGTTGGGGAGTTGGGAATCACTCCTGGATGACTCCGGACCATATGGGTTCCAGGGATCAAGCCCAGGTTAAAAAGATGCAGGGCAAATACTTTCTTTACTTGCTGTAAATTCCCTCTCAGTCACTTTTGCCAATATATGTCAATCTTTATAATTCCTACACTCATTGCCTTCATGAGTTACTTGTAGTTGAATTTCCCTAGTCTTTTATTTTATTTTATTTTGGGGGGGAGGTTGGGCCATACTTGGTGATGCCCAGGGACTGTTACTGGTTCTGTGCTCACTCCTAGTGGTGGTTGGCAGACCATATGTTGTGCCCAGGATTGAACTGGTATATTCAGGGTTACAGTTCCTTATCCCCTTCTCTCTCTCTTGGTCCAACTTGAAAATTGATTACTTGGGGGAATATTTTACTGCTACTCTGACTATGGACTTAGTATGGTACCTGTATGAAATAGGCACTCAAGAACTTTTGACTGATGGACAAGACTCATCATTTTAAAGAAAGCTGATTGTTGTTATACTTGAATTAAAGATTGGGGTCTATTCCTTCTTTCACTCTCATTTCCTTTATGATGATTGAAATAAATGTATGGGTTTCCAGCATGGTTTATTCCAACTATAATTATGGAAGACACAAGCTGGACAGAAGCTGCCACTTCTCACTATCACCTTGTCTTACATATCTAGTGCTCAGGATGGGGCAAAGAGCATTGTCACAAAGCGTTAAAATGTTTTTGGTGTTTATCCAGTGGTCAGTGTGTGACCGGTCAGCGCGGGAAGCATGTGTTTAAGTTAAAGTGATGCCCTGCATAAAATGTTAAGAGCATTAATCTTAGGAGGCCGGAAAATAAAGCCATCAGAGATTTTATTTGGAGTCCACATAGTCTCCTTCTTTATTTTCTCCTGCAAATATTGGGTTCTGTGGCTTTATTCCTGGAAATGAGGATTCCTGGTACAAAATGCCTCCTTTGATCCCTTGGAATGAAAACTTTCTTTCTGTTGCCAATTTCAGCTTTAGAAGTGAAGAGAGAAGTTTCTTTTCTTTTCTTTTTCCTTTCCTTTTCTTTTCTTTCTTTCTTTCTTTCTTTCTTTCTTTCTTTCTTTCTTTCTTTCTTTCTTTCTTTCTTTCTTTCTTTCTTTCTTTCTTTCTTTCTTTCTTTCTTTCTTTCTTTCTTTCTTTTTAAGAGTTGGTCATAGACTACTCTTACTTAGCTTGCAAGCAGGAAACTTTTAAGAATTAGAAATTTTATCTGGAAAAGCAGTTCAGTGGTAGTACACTTACCTTGCATGTATGATGTCCTGGGTTCAATCAAATTTTTTCTGTCTGTTGGAAAAAGTATTCACATTCCAGATTGGTCTTAAGAGTTGTATCCACTTGGTGTGATTGACATACCATGGTCTTTGGTTTAAATGAGTTAATTCTTGTTCCCCCAAATAATAGAGACCCAGACTTCCTTTTAAAGTTAAAATAAATAATCTCTACCCCAATATTTAAACAAGCTGCAGTGTTGAAAAATATGTGTATATGTATGGGCATATAGCTCATACATGGCTTCTGGAAATCTGAACTTGTTTATTTGTCTAAAGACTCTTTCATGATTCACGAGTACTTTGTTTTCCAGAGCCACCACTACTCAGTTGTTTGATTTTTGGGTTTCAGTCTCTGACCAACATTCCACTTTGCCCATTAGAGTTGCTTCATTGTTTGCTAGGCATTTGGCCTCCATTTCAGTGACTGGGAAAGTGACTTTAAGATTCATTTTTTATCAGTTTTGTAGAGGTCCATGCTATGGTAAAGGTTATTTTTGAGTTTGGGATGTGATCAGGAGGTCCCAATTTCTAGAGTTGTCCTAATGGGTTTCTAAGACTTTAACTTCTCATCAGAAAGTTCTTTCTTAGCTGTTCTATATCCCAGCATTGCCTTATGCCCCACTTTTGGAGGTAGGTGATCATACCTGTAGGTTCAAAGAATTGGACAGTTAATTCCTGGGCTTGGTCTCTTGTGGTTCTCCTATGTTTTCTCATGTTTGCTTTTCCAATCTAGTACTTGATTGATCTTTTTGAGGGTAAGAAGTTGGTTATTTATTACCCCTTTATTTGTCCCATATAATTTATCCCCCTTCAGCAATAAAACTTTCCTTGAGGACAGGAGCTATCTTATTCATCTTTTGTTTATCTTTTGCACCTAACACAATGCCTGGCCCAGATCACACAGTTAGTAAATTATTTTTTCATCGCTGAGAGAGAATGAATGAATGGACGATAGCATATTAGAGATGCCAATTAACCTACCTACTTTTCAGGGTAGTGGTGGTGGTGGTGGTGGTGGCAGTGGCAGAGGGAATAATAGATCAGCTAATGTTTTATATTTTGCAGGCGTAGGAATTGGGTAGTAACATGTGCATGTCTGAAACCCAAAATCTTGATGAAATGACTTTTTTACCTTTCTCTGTTCTTTCATATGTTTGTAGGCAGTTGATAGGGAAGACAGTGCAGTAGGCAGTTACTTAGGTGAGAGGTGGACAGATTTATAATAATTGACTTAAAGTTGATATATCAGGAAGACTTTTTTTACTTGAATACTTGATGTTGGTGCCTTGTTCATCCATGAAAGTTATGATGGGCCTTAGGTAGCCACCAAGAATTGTGGATGTCAAAACTAACATTCTGCTAGTTTTTCTTTTCTTTTTTCTTTTTTTTGTCTTAATTCTGGAAGGATTGTTGACTGAATTACTAAAAATAATTTTGGATTTGATGAGAAATATGCAGAGGGGGATAATACAAGGTAGTTGGATGATCTTGACCAAAACTGGATATTAGATCTGAATGATTGGAATTTCAAGAGCTGGTATTGAGAAATATGTTTGATGAAAAGAATTAGAGATTAAAAAAAGAACACAGAAGAATTTCTGATTTAAGGAAAGAAGATAGGCTGATGCAGTATCTTATTTTATTGAGGGATTTTGGTCCATACTTACTGACTCAGTACTAATTCCTGACTCAGCTCAGGGATCAGCCCTGGCAGTGTTCCAGGGAATGTATCTAGTGCTGAGGATCAAACCTGATCAGCTGAGTGTGAGGTAAGTACCTTACCTCCTGTGTTATCTCTGTGGACCCAATGAAATAATATAAATGAAATACTATATCTTCCCTTATTGTCTTTGTAGATGAGTGGTATTGAATGCTAATTGAAAATGTGTTTGAATACTGCCCTTAAGTGGTATGTTAATACTTATAGGCAGATTTGACCAAGAATGCCAGAGGTTTTGAACTTAGAATTGACATTATGGAGATTTCTGTTTTATAAAATAGAAGTATGTGTTGAAGAATCATTAGGAAGGGATCATTGATGTGGTTATCTAAGAAGAAAGATAAATGTTTTTCACTTGTCGCCCTTTTTTGCTGTGAAATTTTTATGTGACTTTAGTTACATAGCTATATAAGAAAGGTAAAAAAACATTTACTGATACCAAAACCAAAGGAATTTATTTTAAATAAAAGTTTAAAAAGCTGTGTGATTTCCTCATTGGTTTGAGAGAAAGGTATAGAGGACTCTTTATCTTTGTATAATGATGATTCTTATATGGCTTTTTTTTTTGGTTTTTGGGCCACACCCGGCAGTGCTCAGGGGTTACTCCTGGCTGTCTGCTCAGAAATAGCTCCTGGTAGGCACGGGGGACCATATGGGACACCAGAATTCGAACCAACCACCTTTGGTCCTGGATTGGCTGCTTGCAAGGCAAATGCCGCTATCTCTCCGGGCCCCTTATGTGGCTTTTGAACTTAAATAAAAACTGATTGTAATCAACAAGAACAATATTTTACTTTATGAACATGGCCCTTTAAGCATTTGATATTATTTTATTTTATTGTTTTAAAAACAGTTTGACCCTTAGCAGTATATTTCACATTATGACAGTGCACACATCACTTGTATATTGAAAATAATGCTGACATATGGGTTTATTAAAATGGTATCATAATGCTTCCTATTCAATTTTTATTAGAAAAAGATACTTTTTTTTAAAAAAAAGAAAAAGATACTTTTAATCAGTGATTTTACAGTTTACTAATGGGTTTAATCCACAATTAAAAAATAAACTTCTGGTATTGTGGAAATTATATTTCATTTTTTATTGAACATTTACTAATCTGGATGAAAATTCTGTTTTGTGTGAATATGCAGTATGAGTTCTGCATCTTTCTGGTTCCTGCCCCCATCCTGTTATTTCTTTTCTCAGTGTAGAGAAATATCTCTACACAATGTGGTATGTTAAAACTTTTATTTCACTAAAGCAAATTAAAGTGATTAATGCATGTTTTGGGCCCACTTCATCATCTTGATATCAATCAACTCAAATATCTAGCTAATAAATTTAAACTGATGGCAGGAGCCACCTAGTTCTTTATTTTGGTTCTATTTAAATGTGCCCATAAGTTATAGTAAACCTCACCTTCTATGAAGTTGACTGTAGTCCTTAATAATGAGGACTTTTTTTTTTTCTCACATGAAGATGTACCTGTCTTGCTTGCTTCTATCTTTTTTGGTCTCCATGATTCAGTAACTAACATTTATCTAGCTTTTTGTAATGAGTCTGACTGTGGAAAAGTTCAGTAAAATTGATCTCAAGGTGCACTCCCTGTAAGGGATTGGAGGATTATACATCTAACTCTAGTGGTAGAATGCCCAAGTATTTTGTTCACTAGCCTTGAAGAGATAAGGATCATCCAATACCTTTGAGGAAATGGTTGTTTGGCTGCTTTGAAAGAGGTACTATTTTGATGTTAATATTTTGAGAGATAGTTATATGATGTCATTTTTGGAATAGGCAACATTCAAAAACTTGGAGCAAGTAAATAGGAGGTAGCTGACTCTTGATTAGGAGCCAACTTGTACAAGTCATAGTTGCACATTTTAATCATGAAAATCAGAGTCCATGCCTTGAGGGGCAACTTCTCAATGACTGACATCAAAGCCCAAGACAGTTGGAAGGATCAGCAGATTTAGGTCTCTGATTTTGTACTGTCATTATTCCAAAGTGTTCTGAGTAGAATGGCAAATGCTATTCAAATAGGAAATTGTGTTGCAAGCTGCCCCCACAGTTATTTGTTTGTTTATACTCAGCCTATATGCTAACTCCCAGATATTACAAGTCCCTTATGACAGAACTGGATTGTGCAGTCAATTAAGGTACATACTGGAGAAGAATGCTTCAGAAGGGAAATGCAGGACCCATTCTGGTTTGTTTAGAAAGCCAGGCTAAGGGAGTTAGGCTTGATTCTAAAATAGCATCAAGAAGATAATACATGTGTGGGATACCTTAATCAGGCCTCCTAACTGGCATTCTTTTACTGTTTGTATCCACTTTATCAAGTGAACCTGCTCTCATTGTCTCCATTTTGAAGGAGAAAGAGACCTCAGGAGGGGGCTGGAAACTGTGGTTCCTTGTGTGCCCTTTTACTGGACAAAAATTCCTAAGCCATCTAGTAGGTTGAAAAGCACCTGCTGAAGGTTGAACACTGTGGCTCAGTGTTGATTTCCACACATAGTTTTGCAATTGTGTTCTATTTGATATTATTGTTAAAGCCCCCCCCCCTGAAAGTATTTAAAAGTCTTTAAATACTTTTAATATTTTTGCCTACAAAAAGTTAAAAAGTTAGTCGTTTCTAGCTACTCCTGGCAGCACATGATCTATATTCTTGAGGGAACCACTTTACCAGAGAACCCTGAGATGGTGTGGGGGCCCTCATGCCAAGTCTAGTTCCTTCCAGCCCTTTCTGTTTCTCCCATACACTGAGATCCAGTGTCCATTACCTTTTGCCTTTTGATTGTTTATTGATCCTTCTAGCTTTCCTCATGTATATCTCACTTGCAGTATCTTTGTGGGCCTAAGACTTTTTGACCCCTGGATAGCTTTGTGCTGGTCATAGATGATTAGTCTGGTGGTGAGGGCAGATACTCAACAGCTTAGGGAAAATGAGAGTAGGTGGAATCAGAGTTTCAGCTTCGTGAATCAAAAATGATTCATGAGTCATTTTTTTTGGAGCAGGAAAATGAGTTGAGGGGTAAACATATCTGACCCTGGGAACCTGGATGCTTGGAAGAAGAAAAGAGAGCTGATTGTAAAAGAAAACAGAGAGTTCACCTGGCTGAGTGCTTATGTTGGAGGCCCAGGTTTGAACTCTAATACTGTAGGGTCCCTGTCCTACTTATATGGGAATCATTCCTAGCTCTACTGGGGCAGCCACAGAAAGCAAAAATAGGGCTGGAGAAATAGCATGGTGGGACAAGGTGCTTTTTTTGTAGGTGGCTGATTTTTGTTCATTTCCCTTCACTTTAGATTCCCACCAGGATTAACCCTTGATCAGAATGGGTAAGCCCTGAAGACAGGCAGGATATCCACCTCTCCAAAAAAGAAAAAAAAAAAAAAACCCATCCAACAATAACAACTCTCCCCAACAAAACCAACCCAAATAGACAAAATAAAATAAAAAGAGAAGAAAGCAGGTGCCAGAATGGTGGCGCAGCATTAGGACGCTTGCCTTGCACAAGGCTGACCCAGGACAGCTGACCCAGGATGGACCTTGGTTCAATCCCTCGGCATCCCATATGGACCCCCAAGCCAGGAGCAATTTCTGATAGCATAAGTAACTCCTGAGTGTCATTGTGGCCCAAAAATCCAAAAAAAAAAAAAAAAAAAGGCAGGAAAAATGATTTTGCTAGATCATGGTATTGAATTTGAATTTTGGTGGACAAAGCACAAAGAAGGTATGTTAGACATTTTAAAGAGCATTAATTTTCAAATAAATTAGATGTTTAAGAAGATTTCTTAAATTTAGTGAGGGTTGGAAATATGGTTAGTGCTTGTACTTTGGAGATAAGGATTTGGAACTGTTGAGCTGGTATTGATCAGATCAGTGAGAATAGATGGAAAGGCACTTGGTAACTGTGGGAGATGGAGGCTGTTTGCTTTTGGAAATGTGAAGTAGGCTAAGGTCTGAATGATCAAATGGATCATCAACAAACAGTTCAAAGTTTCTTATTGACTTATTTTGGGGTCAGTACCCTATTTTCCAAATAAATCAGATGTTTATCTTAACAAAGGATTACAATAATAGTTTTCAACTTTTGAACTTGGAAACTGATAAACAACTGTTGAGAGAACCAAAAGGAGACTGATGAGTGATATCTATAACTTCTCATACCCATTTCTCTGAGCTTATTTATGGGAAAGAGATCCCAGGTTTGTTACCTGGGTTATGTGGATGATAGAACAAAATGTTTGCTGTGGTTCTGAGATAGGGAAAAAAGCTAGAAGAGAATGACTCTGTTTTGTTAGGGATTTTATTTTTGCCTTTAGTTAATTTAGAATGGAATGTCCTTTTAAATTCTGATCAGTTTTATTTTTATTTTTTTTCTTGGCTTGTTTGCTTAGGATTACTTCCAATTCACTGTTACTTAATCACTGAGGTCCACCTTTCCTGCTCCCTTCTCCCCTTTGGTTCTCATTTGATCCCTAGTGTCTTATTGTTGCAGCTCTTTGAAGTTCAGGTGGACAGCATTTTTCTCAGGAGGAGGAGCATAAAAATCTTCCTAGTGGGTCTGTCTTCTTTTCATAGAGATTTTTGTCTTTGATATTTCAGGTTCCTTTTTCTTTTCTTTTTTTTGTTAATATTTAGAAAATTAAAATTGTCTTAATTTTTAATTTATAGGTAGCTTCTTAACATGCGCACATTAATATGAGACATTTACGTTTTTCTAAAATATGTGCTTTATTAGTAAAATAATAATAATAATTATTATTATTATGATTTTGTTGTGCTCAACATCAGCCTGGGGCCTCTCATTGCAAGACATATATTCTACCTCTTTGTGGTATCTCTGGTCCTTGTGTTAAGATATTTTATACTTTGGAAATGATAATATTATAAAAGAATATTACTCCATGCAAGAATAGTATGAAGTACAAAGGAACTTTAAAACAAAGGATTAATGAGCCTATTTCTGAGCGCATAGCCAGGAGTAACCCCTGAGAGTCACTGGGTGTGACTTTGGTTTTTAACCACAAAAAAAAAAAAAAGACTATTTGTGCAAAACTTGATTCAACTGGGGCAGCACCAAATTGAATGTGGGCAAAGTAACTTGTTTCTAGCTTCCTACTTTCTTTCTTTCTTTCTTTTTCTTTTTTTTTTTTTTTTTTTTGGTGGAAGTTGGACAGTGGGTCACACTTGGTGACACTTGGGTTATTCCTGGCTCTGCACTTGGAAATTGCTCCTGGTGAGCTCAGGGGACCATATGGGATGCCAGGGATTGAACCCTGGTTGGTTGCTCAGGCCCTCACCTTCCTATTTTCTTTCTGAAGATATATTAAATCTAATTATATGTTCTTCCAACAATAGCCTTTGGATTTATAAACATATGCCAATATATTTATCCTGTATATTTTGTGCACAATTCAGTGCTGTACACGGCTTTTTATCATTTAACAGTTACCTTGAAATTTTTTTCTATCAGTATGAACAGACTTTCCTCCTTTTGAAAAGTGATTCCGTTGTGTGACTGTATCCTATTTTATTTTATCATTCTTTTACTTGTTACTTATAATTAATTAATGAATTATTTATCTATGTATTTATTTGATTTTATTTTTAAACTAAACCCAATAGTGCTCGGAGGTTACTCCTGACTATGCTTAGGGAACTATAGATGGTACACTTACGCTTGTACTATCTCTCTGATCCTTGGTATTTATATTATAAATGACTGTGAATGTTGTACCAGGAAGTATGTGTGTGTGTGTGTGTGTGTGTGTGTGTGTGTGTGTGTGTTGGTGAGCAGCTCATAGACCTGCTATATTTTGTGGTGTACTACAACCTAGCTTCTGTGTGCAAGGCATATGCTCTTATTCTTTGAACCATCTCTTTGGCCCCAGAAATTGGGTTTGGTTTTATGATGAAACAGTATGGCAGGTAAAAATGAGAAGGCAATACATAAGACTCCAAAATATGTTTGTTCTTTGATATATACCAATTTTTTTTTTTTTTGATTTTTGGGCCACATCCGGTAATGCTCAGGGGTTACTCCTGGCTATGTGCTCAGAAGTTGCTCCTGGCTTGGGGGACCATATGGGACACCGGGGGATCGAACCGCGGTCCGTCCAAGGTTAGCGCAGGCAAGGCAGGCACCTTACCTTTAGCGTCACCGCCCGGCCCCGATATATACCAATTTTATGGCCCAGGAAAAGATACTTTCTTGATTTTTTTTTGTTTGTTTTTGGTGGAATTGTTTCCAATTTTCTTTCCTTAGCTGTCAAGAAGGACATAGAGTCAGCTATTTCAAAAGTTTGGCAACTTATTCATTCTCTTTGTCTCCCTCTCTTTTGGTCATTCCAGTAAATGGAACTTGATTTTTTTTCCTGTGTAGGTTTGATTCTGTGAGAATCCAGGGCTTCAGAAACCTTGCTAACCACAGCTTTACTTTGATTGTTTTAAAGCACTATGTCTGGTTTGTGCTTTATTTTAAAAGCAGAGCTCATATGGCTGATTATCTTTTTTTTAAATATGGTGAGTAGTAAGTAGGCATTTAGTGACCAAGAAATTCATAGAGTCAGCCTTTTTATTATTGATCAAAATTGAGGCAATGGATTTTTAGACTTAGTGAAAAAAAGTTTTATTTTTATAAGAGCTTTGAGGAAAAAAACCAATACTCTATGATAGACAGTCTTTAAGGTACAGCAAATTTTATTTATGACTTTGAAGCAAATCAGAATAGTCAGCATTTGACTTGTCAAAGTATTTTATAACAAAAAGAGTAAAAAGGTAGATGATTGGTGGAAATGTTAAGTATTTATTTGGTATATTTTAATATGGTTGGATTTTCTGTTGGTTATCAGACTACTTATTTACCCATTGTTTGGATTTTGAGATCATACCTGAAAGTGCTCAGGGGTTATTTCTGGCTCTGTGCTGAGGGAGAAGCTCAGGTGACATATGTGGTACCAGGAATAGAACTAGGGTTGGCCATTTGCAAGACAAAGTGCCTTGAACTCCTGTGGTAACTCTCTAAGACTTTATTTTCAAAATGTCTTGTATTTGTATTTTTTTTTGCAGCATTAGGTCTTCACACATGGAAGACAAGTATTATATAGCTGAGCTACTCTTCAGCCTTGGGTTTGGATATTTAAATATGCCTAAGTGGAGGACCAGGATGTAGCTCAGCAGTAGAACTTGCCCTTCATATATGTGAGATCCTGGATTTGGTTTTCAGCACTGGAAAGAACAATTCCATCCCAAATAACTAAAATGTAATAATAAATTCATATTTATATCTTGTATATGACTCTTTAAGATTTATATACCCTATGATTAACAACATAGTTGAACTTTGCATTTGAAAACATTTGGGAATTTTACATTGCTAATATAACTATGATTTTCTTGGGTATGCCCCCAAAAAGTAAAGAAACAAATATTCTTTGATAGCATATATATTTATATACTCAGATTTATTTTATGTAATCACTAAAGATACTGTGAAGTGAATTTCCTGGAATGCATCTCACTTTAAACGTAGTCTTATTTTTTTTTTTATTTTTGAGTAATAAGTATCATCCTTTTATTAAATGTAGTCTTCTTAAGGGGCGATAGCACAGTGGGTAGGGAGTTTGCCTTGCACAGAGCCAATTTGGGTTCAATCTCTAGTATCTCCATATGGTTCCCTAAGCCTATAGGAATAATTCCTGGGTGCAGAGCCAGAAGTATCCTCTTGGCATTGGTGGGTGTGGTCCCCCCAAACAAACAAATAAACAAACAAATGTTGCTTTCTATGGGGTCTGGGGAAGGAGCTTTGCATGATGGAGGCTTGAGTTAGATAACCAACACCAACTGGGTCCCTGGAGATGCTAGAAATGACCCTCTCCCAAGTAACTTGCTGGAAATCGCCTCTAAGTACTGCTGGGTATGGCTGTCCCCTTTTTTCCCCCATTCCTCACCCCTTAAATTATCTTTTTGAACTTTGGAGATAGATCAAGTGGTTAGAGCATGAATTCTTTCTTGGCATTTCTGAGCATGCTATGTGCACTCCTCCAGACATTAAAAAGAGATTTTGATAAGTTGTTTTGTCTAATTAGATTATTTTCTACCTTTTTATATCTTTTTGTTTTGCTTTGTTTTTTGTTTTGGGGCCATATCTGGTGACACTCGGGTTATTCCTGGCTATGCACTCAGAAATCGTTTCTGGCTTGGGGGACCATTTGGGATGCCGGGGATCTTATGGAGATATGTTCTGGGTCAGTCGCATGCAAGGCGGTACCTACCACTGCACTATTGCTTTGGCCCCCTTTTTTATATCTTTTATATAAACTATATAAAAGTAAGTATATCTTTGGTGTAAATATCAAAGTCAGGAGGTACTGTTTGCTTCCTTCTTGGGTATCTTGTATAGAAATTTCTGGAAAGAATGAATATCATAGCGTATACAAAACAACAGTAAGTAGAAAGTTCTAAGCAGTATACTAAAACTGGAATACTTCCATATATATGTAATGTTTAGTTCTGTGAACACAAGCACAAGATATATAATTTCAATTTCTCTATATGAATGTAGAGAAGAAAAGGCTAGGTAGGATATAAACTGGAATATTAAAGCTATTCTCTGTGGGCTGTGGGTCCTGCATAATTTCGAAGAGAAAATCTTTATATACAAATGAGTGAAGTCAATATTGAAAGATTTTGTCATTGCGATAATGTATTTTAGCCTTTCAACGTTAGAGGTAGTCACCTCTCCTAAAATGATGTATGACTGGACTATGGCCTTTTCTCCTTTGGAATAAAATGTACTGTATCTCTGTGGTGTGACAGGTTTTATATCTACTTTAGAATTAAATTATGATCTGAGAGTTGCACCTTTAAGAAACTGGTTTTAATTTCACATCAGCTAAAGTTAAAGGGTAGTGAAAGTATATTAGATCTGGTACAAGTGTCTAATTATAATTATTGACACATTTTCAAATGATCTCTTAAGTGTGATACATGGCCCATGATTTTGACAGTTGTGACTACATTAAACCTGCTGGAATATTCTTTTCACAAAAGTTGTTTAGATATAGGATCGTCAGAAGGATTCTCCTTCCAGTAGATGAACACAGATTTAGAGGTCAAATGGTGTTTCATTTCCCACTGTGCTTGGTGATTTTCATCTAATAAATGTTAATCAGAAGATTAACTGTATTTAGCTTTTTATTTCAAGAAATCAAGGAACTTTGTTATTTGAATCGTATAAAAATAAGTTGTGATAGCCCTTTGTGATAGGATTTTTCTGCAGTGTTATCAAGGATTATTATTTTTGGAGGGTGTCACGTTTGGTGCTGCTCAGGGGTCATTCCTATTTGGGGCGATATACAGTGTCGGGATCAAACTGAGGATGTCTGCATGTAAGGCAAGTGTTTAACTGTGTCCAGTCTCTCTGGTCCCTAATATGAACTCTTTCATTGAGGTACCCCTATTACAAAGCTCCACATCAACAAACTTGATTCTGCATTAGTGACCCTATTTTCTAAACATTTCCCTAGATCAAATTCATGCATTAACTCTTTTATGTGGTCAGTCCTTTTTACTATATGTAATTGTTGAGAAGCAGGCTCTGGGAATGAAAAGACCAAAAGATTGCCAGAGAAGTCAACTTGGGAGAGGCAAAAAAAAAAAAAAAAAAAAAAAAGACTGAGATGTAACCAATAGAACAGAGCAATCAGAATGGGGCAGTGAACATCAATAAACTTGGGTCTGCAGTTCTGAGAGGGCATCAGAAGTCCTCTCAGGAGAATGATGCTCTCTATATCTTGAAGGTCAAGTAGGAAGTTAGCAAGTGGGAAAGGACCTGGGAGACAGAAGCTTATAGAAAGAAACACATCCTTTAGATCTGAATGCAACCAGGGCTCTGCTATTGAAAATGTGGTATTTGTGTCAGTGGTAATGGGAGCTGCCATCACAAAGCATGGGACTGTCCAGCTCACCCTCGTTCAGCTGAATTAAAGTCAGCATCACAGCTCTATGCCCAGGTAATTTAGTGCTGCTAAAAATGTGAGACAATAGCGTGGAAAACAAGGGTAAGTTCGACTGCCCACCTGCTAATGAGCTTGAATTTATTTTTAAAGTACAGCATTGCTCAAAAAGAAGTGCCATCAGATTGCAAAAAAAAAGTGCTTCAAAGAAGCACATTGGAGGCAACATCAAATAAGGAGTTGCTTGTAACATTTGTTAAGTGTGTCACACAAAAAGTCTTCAGAAAAAGATTTAGGTGCTGGATATATATGTAACGTTCTCATAGACAAAGCATATCATCCCAGTATATTAAAAGTTTGAGAAACCAGCATTGAGGAAAGCCATTAATTTAATCATTTATCCTGGACTATCCCTGGAGTCTTTAAGTTTATTCCTCAGTGTAACCCTTTGTACCTATATAGCTTTTAACACCCCAGGGAGATTGGGTAGTGTTTTGCTGAACAAGCTTTGGGAAATGCTAGCAGTCATTCTCAAACCACACTGATAATATCTCAGTAAGGTGACCAGCAGTCTGGGTGTGTCTACAGCTGGGAGGATGTTTGGTTCTCAGTGTGGAAGTCCTGAGGTGAATGAACCATAGTGAATTGGGTCCTCTCTGTCTTGCCTGTTTTCTGTAAAGGTGTCAGTAAGTTCTACCTATTTTCTGTAAGGGTGTCAGTAGGTCCTGTCTGTTTTCTGTAAGGATGTCAGTAATTTCTGCCTATTTCTGTAAGACTGTCTGATGACTTCATTTTCTTCAGATGGGCTTAGCCTTTCCCCATAGATGGCTGTTTCATTCTCATTCTAATCGTCTTTCCCAGATCTATCTGTATAGAAGCACCTGGAGACTTTCCAGACTTGATGACTGTTGTCACCCCCATGAGACTGATTTAATTGGTCTGGGATTTACCTTGCTTGGGAGGTGGAATTTTAAAAACATCCTCAGGTTATCCTAATGTGCGTTTAAGTTTGTTCAGAACATTTTTACTTTTGGAAAAACATCCTCCCTCCCTCCCTCCCTCCCTCCTTCCCTCCTTCCCTCCTTCCCTCCCATTCTCCCTTTTTCCCTCCCTTCCTGTCTTCTGCCCTTTCTGAGGGCCAAGTCCTGGTTGTATATTCAGGCCACCATATTTGGTGTTTCGGATCAGACCAGTACCACTTACATGTCTTAACCCCTGTGCTATCTCTATCTTTGGAAATACATTTTGATGTTTAGTTTAAGAATTTAGTTAAGGGGTAAGCCTTGCCCACGCTAGCCTAGGACGGACCACTGTTCGATCCCTTGTGTCCCATGTGGTCCCCAAAGCCAGGAGCGATTTCTGAGCACATAACCAGGAGCAATCTCTGAGCATCACTGGGTGTGGCCCCAAAATAAAAACAACACAAAAACAAAGCAACAAAACAAAACAACAAACAAACAAACAAAAAAGAATTTAGTTTAGAGCTGGAGAGAGATAGTACACGAGTAAAGACCCTTTTCTTGGTCTCTGCTCCTTTGGTTCAATCCCTGGCACCAAACATGGTCCCTTGAGTACTGCCAGGAGTGACCCTTGAGTATGGATCCAGGAGTAAGCTCTGAGTGTTTTTAATTAAAAACAATCAACTTCAATATGTAATAAAATATGTAATTTTAATTAATTTTAATGTTTAATAAAACAGTCATGATAAAGAAGAAAACATTGTAATGTTGGGAACTCACATTTAATGGTACAGGTTTTATAATTTGGGAGTTACTCATGGGAGGTAGAGGAGACAGCAGCTTGGTCAAGAGACAAGGCTGAATATTATTTTGGTGACACTTGCTAGAGAGAATGGAGTGATTTCTGTGCTATTTTAGATGTGGAACTGAGCTGTGGAAACTGATCTCGTCTGTAGGATTGGGTGGAAGGAGGCAGAGCTTTTGTGGAGGTCAATGATGAACAGAATAAGGTGGTGTGGAGTGTACTGGAAAGATTTGGTCCATTGAGGTTTTGGGATCCCCCTGTGGTGCTGCCTAATGCATTGGCTGAAGGAGTGAGTCACTTGCTTAGAAGGTGGGTTTGCACTGGGTCCCATGGGGAGCTTCTACAGGTAGAGATCATTGCTTGGAGGAGTTGAGTGCAGGGAGAGGTGCCCTCAGAGGAGATGTGGGAACAGTCTGGGGATTAGGAGGCTTAATCAGGAGAGTATCTTTACCTTCCCATAGTAAGGGCAAGTTCCTTGTGGAAGTCTTGGGAACCAGATGCATAAGGACTGGAGTCCAGTGATCCTCAACGAGGGCCAGGATAGTCTGGAAGGGAGAGTGTGGGTTGGAGCATAAGTGAAAATTGAGTCAATGGGGCCACACAGCACAAGACTAGAGGGCCAACCATGATTTGGAGAAGGCTGAGATTGCCTTGGAAGGTGTTCTGTGTTCGTAATTAGGGCCCCAGTTGTCATGCCAGTGGGTGCCTTTTTAGCACGAGGAAAGAAGATTATGATGAATTGAGATCTAGGAGCTGGTTTGACCATATGACTCTTGGAAGTTCATTATTTTTTATATAGTGGCACACTTGGTGGCTCTTGGGATCATGACATGTGTATCAGGCTTGGGGCACCAGCCCCAGATTTCTTTCCTGTAACCTTTGAGCTGTGTCCCCTATCCTTTCACTGTTTACCAGAAGTTTCTCTGGAAACAGTCTTGATTTGGATTTGTTTGGGTAGATT